>NC_135773.1:8767312-8832294 GCF_028453695.1 Augochlora pura | reverse complement strand
GGTCCATTTATTAATGAAATAAATAAGTAAATGAATGCATGAATAAATAAATAAAACAGTGAATGAATGACTAAATGAATGAATAAATAAATAAATAAATGAGTGAGTGAATGACTGAATGACTGACTGAATTAATGAATAAATTAAAAAATAAATTAATAACTGAATGAATAAATAAATGAATGAATAAATGAATGAATAAATGAATGAATAAATGAATGAATAAATGGATAAATAAATAAATGAATGAATGATTGTTACAGCCGTCACTATACATCCTCGCGTACATCAGCAACGCTTCCGTCCATCGTCAAACGCCCCGCACGTTCACCCTAACTCACTTAACACGAAGCCCAGCGTATTTCGCCATTAGTCAACGAAACACAGCACGCACGGCGGGTCGGACATCCGGCTCGATTGACTCTCCGTAGGAGTTCTCCGTCCTCCGACGAGCATTCGGGTTAATTAAAGCCAGTTCTTCGTCCGACATCGTCGTTGCTTCGCGACGGCACGGCCAAAGATTGAATGATAAAACGGAGACAGAGCGACACAGATGCCCTAACAAACGCCGTAAACGCGTAACGAACCTCCTCCTGCGTGGACAATGCGCGCGTTGCGCGAAATTTCGCGTCTCGCCCGAGGCTTGTTCTCACTGTAAACGAATAACAAGATTGACGACAGCGACAGAACTTCTATCGCGCGATCCGGAAACTTGTACAACCTGGAGCTCACATTTTGGCCGGTGGAAACCGGGTCTTGCTGCTCTCCTAATCTCTGGGAACCCTCCGGTCGACCGGCGCAGTCGGCGCGGAACTTTTAGATTTCGGGTCTATTAACGCAATCTCCCGGGACACCCCCCGCAAACCTTTGAGACCCGCCCGTAAAGTCTCGTGAATCGCCGGGAACCGAGCGACTTCTTAAAACTATTAGCCGCCTCCGAAAGTTCGCAATCCCTGAATCGGCTGCGACTCGGATCCACGGTTCTACGCCGAATCCCTTGGTGGAAGTCGTCGGATTGTCCATCTTATCGTTCGGGACTGTGAACAGAAGCCGGTGGACCAGAGAAGCAAGCGATCCGGGCTTGGTTGCAGTAAATAGCGAAAAGACAGTGTTTGGGTACTTGTGATTGTGTTGGGGATGTTTTAGTCCATGGTGTGAGGCTTTAGTGATTAAATGTATGGGAAAGGTTTAACTCGTTATCAATCAGATATACAGTCGTAAACATTTTTGTATTGTCGTAATACTGGTATCAAGCAATATTTATTTTATTTATTTTATTCACCGTGGAAGGTATCTAATATTTTAAAAAAATTGTATAACAATACCACAGTAATAGATATTAAATTATTGGTTGGTAAAAGCTAATTTATATGTCGATAAACTGTTACGAGAAATAAACTAGCGATAAAGTAATCGTTTGAAAACTGTACAGTATAGTATGTCCAAAAATTATGGCCTTTAGGGAAATTGTTCCTGAGGTTATTTAAAGCAACTTTTTCCTTTGCAAAAATGTTCTACGAGTCTTCGTTCACGAGTTATTAACGAAAAACTCTGACCAATAAGATGTGAGCTCGTCTGACGCGAGGTGACCGAGCCAATGAACGCAACTGAGCTTCGACCGTCAGGTAGCGCGACCGCCTAGCGCCAGCCTACGGTCTCTCTCTCATTGGTCAATGTTTTTCATTAATAACTCGTTAACGAAACCTCGGAGAACATTTTTATAAAGGAAAAAGTTGCTTCAAATGACCTCAAGAATCCTTTCCAGAAAATGCCATAATTTTTATATATTCTATTTACTAAAATTAAACTCTAATTTTTTAGAGATAATATGAAAACTATAGTTTACTCCACAGTTATCAAAATATAATTTTTAAATCTTGCCATTATTTTAAAATGCCAAGAAAAATTAAGCAAACTCACAAATTTTTAAAACTTTTCTATGCACAGCTGTAACAAAAATTTACAAAATTTGTTGCGGAAATCTTTTTCATGACTCAGTCATCAAGCAATAAATTAGTCGAACTTTAGTCCTATATCCTAATGTTAATAGAACATTATCAATTCTTTCCCGAGGATATATTTCCGTACGAGCGATTTGTTGAACAACATTATCAGCGTAGCCGTGCCGCGATTTCTTCCCTGCCCCCCCCCCCCCCCCCCCCCCCCCCCCCCGCTTTGACCATTTAATTCGTTCGTTTTCTGCCGCATTTCCAGCAATTTTCAGGGCACTTCGTTTGATGCAATTTTCAGAAAGCTTCGCATGAAAATCTGTGTAATCTCTCTCTCTCCCCTCTCTCTCTCTCTCTCTCTCTCTCTCTCTCTCTCTCTCTCTCTCTCGCGCGGAAGGCGGAAATAGCTTGCTATGTAATGGAAGTACGTGTTGGTGCATGAATTATAACGAAAATGCATTCTCGTTTTCGGGCCCGGGAAGGATTTCGTGTAATTCATTAGCAGCCTGTCGATGTTGACTCGAATATGAATTTCACCGTATTAATTTGCGTTGGATCGCGCGTACGGGCGAACGTTTGATCGCCATCTACGGAACTTTTTAATAGAACGGGAGATACGTACTCGTTTGTTTTATATCGCGCGTGCGCGAACGTTCGTACCGACCGTGTAGAAATTACGATCAATCTATCGTACGTTTATGAATTTTCATCTCTGATTTTATAAAGAGTACAATGATATATAATGTAAATGTCTGGAAAAATCGGGAGATCGATTACCAATTTTATTATTTGTTTTTCGAACGTTCACAGAGAATGAAATTCCATTCTTTCTTTTCATTTCGATTGAAATGAAAAATTGTTTATGATAATTCGAGGCGTGAGTCGAGTTCGAAATGGATTTATTATTTTATTAATATATAATTGAGATTGACGATCTATATTTTTTTGTATATATGATATTGTATTATTTCCTATTTATTTATTAATTTACTATTGTTTATAGTATTTATATAAGAACAGTATTACTATTCATTATAGTCTTCATAATTGTTGATACATTCACTATTGCTTTTTTCTGTCTTTTCTTCTTTTTTTTACTCAGAGTTAAACCATCATATACAATTTATACAGTAAATACTCTGAAAATTAAAAATAACCAGTAGGAAGACGGTTCCTCCGTTTCAAAGTCGTCCATTTTCGTTAGAAACTCGCTGATCAATCGCGGGCGAATTCGTTGCAGCGTTTTTTTTTATTTACAGTCGCGATCTGACCGAGCAACGCGTGTCCGATATTAATAGAGAACGTTTTAATCGGTAGCAGAAAAATTCTATCAATCGTGAATTTGCCTCGGTTAAACGAATTCCCCCCGGGGGAGGGAGGGTGGATCGGAAGTGGGCTCGTCCGCGATAGGGGTCGGTCGCAGAGAAAAATGGAAATGTAATAAAACCCGACAACGCGCGTACATAAATAAAATTCCATGAAATTTCATATCGAACGCGCTCCGCTCGCCGCCGGGCTCCGCGCTGTTCTAAGGCCGGTGGCGTGGAAGGGAGAAGGGAAGAGGAGAGAAAAAAAATGATTTTTAACCGGGGGAGTTAAATATGCGCGTATTTTTCAATACAATTCCGTTTCCCCCGGGGTCTCGAATTAAATAAAAATATTCGCCGAAGACATTCTCGACGGGAAAGCCTGTCCGATATTTCTATCGGGCTGTAATGGAAACTTTGACGTCGATTTTCGCGAAATGGCATCCAACGACGCGGGGAACAAGCACGGGATTTTACCCTTTGGTTTTTGTTGAATAACATTTCTCTGTCGTGACTTTCGACTTTCTGCTGTTTCGTTTGTTTATTTGTTCGATCAACGGGGGAAGCCATTGGCGTTAAACGTCGCAGGGGTTGCAGCGCGGAGGAAACGTTTCGAACAATTAAACTGTGAAATTGATCGAAACGATTACATTTGTTTGACAGTGTGTATAGTGATAAAACTGTTTGTGACTGCGCAAAACATGGGAATTGTTTAAAATTGTATAATATGAAACGGTAATAGTGTTTTAAATTGTGTAAAGCAGTGGATCTGGTTGAAGCTGTTTAAGACAATGACACTGTTTGACACTGTTTAAGACTTAAAATTGTTTAAAATTGCATAAAATACTGAAATTGTTTTAAAGTGTATTAAACATTACAAGTGTTAGAAACTGTATTAAATTATAGAACAGTTTGACACTGTTTGAAACTGTATAAAACAATAGAACTGTTTGAGACTGTTTGAAACTTCTATAAATCAGTAAAACTGTTTTAAACTGTATAAAACAATAAAACTGTTCTAACCTATATAAAACAACAAAATTATTTTAAACAGCATAAAACAACAAAATTATTTTAATCAGCATAGAACAATAAAACTATTTAAAAGAATTAAAAGAGGAGATAATACCAAACACTTTACAATAAGTTTCTATAATAAACACGATTCACAATATATCATTTTTCAAAGCAAGTCAACTCATTCGCACACAGTCAAGAATTCTCGTGAAAAAAATTGTTCGAGGCTGCTTACTTTCGCAGCTGTTACACGAGGATCCTCTTAAATCGATGTCGCAGCATTCTGCGCAGCTCCTTGTAACATGTTTTTGCACATATTCAGCTAGGGTCGCGACATCATATTCCTTTTTTGCGTTTCTCTCTCTCTCTCTCTCTAGCTATTTCTCTCTCTCTCTCTCTCTTTCTCTAGCCATCTCTCTCTCTCTATCTTTCTCTCTCTTTCCCTCTCTCTCGATCTATCAAGAAGTTCCACCGCGAGCTTCGTTCAACATCCGAGAGAGAAACCGTGGAGCAAACCGAAATCCATCGGCGAAGCGTGTCTACAAAAGAGTTTATAATTTATTTACAGAAGAATCAGTGCGCGCGACACTCTCTCGAAACTGCGAATAAACCCCTCCGTCGAGGGCGAATTGCTTCGCAGCAGACGGGAAACGGCGAGATCTTCTTTCCAAGTTTAATTAAAACCCTTACCGGAAGCATTGTATTAGCGGCGGAGGGGGGGGGGGGGGGGTTGAGGAAAAAAGTTTGTCTCGCTGCGCGAAACGACGCTGGGAAAAGAACTTCGAAATCTCGGAGTCGGGCGAACGCTGTCATTTTGTTTTTTATTTTGTTATTTTGTTGCTGTCGCGAAAAGACGATTCTGAACGATGGTTAATTGTCGACCGTCTTCGATAATAATTTCATGCTACTTTCAGAGTATATTATATATATTATTCTGCTATTTTTGGAGACACAGATTATGGACGTTTATTTCTTTGACAGTTTTACGAGACGATGTTAAAAATTACTACACTATTGTTAAAAGAATTTTTATATTACTAAATTTCTTCGTAGTCGACAAATTGTCAAATAAGAACAGATACTGACAATTTATTTTAAACAAATGTTGCCTACACAAAATGCCCGGATGTATTGTCCAAATTATTGTCAAATAATACGAGTCTTCTGTAAGCATTCGCGTTAATTCTCACACATGTCAAATGAAAATAAACTAATAGAAATAAAATAAATAATAAAATAAAATACGCTGACACGAATGTTTTAATTTTAAACTTGGAACAGTCTCGAGTCCAAAGGGTTAAAAGGACGTTATTTATCAATTTAGACACGCGAATTTCTTGAGGAAGAAAGAGAGGTTATGTTGCGTCTGTTTCGATCAGAGAGACTAGCTGGAAGCTGTACGGAGCTGAGATCTAATACTTCGGAAGTATTTTGAACGGATGTGAGCGATAACAAGTGAGCGAAGACTTTTCAATTAGGTCTCAATGCGACGCGCGGGTTCGCCCGATAGAGGGCGTAAACTTTTTTAATTAAAGGCCTGTCGCGAGGAGTTTTAAATGAGTCGGTGTCGGTGACGGTTGGCAAACCGGAAGTCCAGAAAGAGGCAAAGAGTTGAACGAGAACGAAAGAAGAATAGACAGAGTGCAAGCGTGAGAGAGAGAGAGAGAGAGAGAGAGAGAGAGAGAGAAGGAATAATAGAGAAAAAGAAATGTCACTTAGTGGCGAGGCTTTGACCACTTCGACGATTTAAAATAATATCTACGTTCACCATTCAGCTCCGAGAAACAAAAGACACGATTGAACATTTTTTTTACCGAGGACTTACTATTATATATATAAATGTCGAAGCTGATTGGCGGTTTTTCTTCTAATTAACTTTTTGTACGAAAATGAAGGAGAATGTAACTTTATGTACGTGGAAATTAAAATAAAAGTAGATTGATTGAGAGATAAATAAATTAGAATTGTAAAAGCACGAGTTAGTAGTCTTGAGAAAGGGTTCATGTATAGGATGTGCCAGAAATAAGATATCGCGTTTTGCATCCCTTGAGAATGAGAAAAGGTTATTATACCTTTTACCAGGTCGAATTATTTGATTTTCTTAATTTCGCAATTCTTAATTGTTATAAAATTGTTATAATTTATTTCTAAAACTGCGTCGGACCACTTCTATTAGATCTGTTTTTTTTGTTTAAATTCTCAGCTCTGCGGCTTGTACAGTGAGAGTATCAACGATGAACAAACTGCTCGTACCGAAAGGGTTAAAACAGATATTTCAAAGGTAAGAAAAAAGCTGAACAAATCGAGAAACGTGCGACAAGAACAGCGTCGTCGCGTTGATTAAACTCCGCCAAGTTTCATCGTTCGATAACAGCCGCGAACCGCAATTAAATCCAACGAATAGGAAATCAGAGACAATAACGAGACGGTTAAACGTTCGTCGGCGACGGCCGGTCGGCCTCGCAAGGTGTAAACAGATTTCCCCGTTCCGAGCGAACGGCATCCCGGGGTGTTAGACCGCCGTCTGTTTTTCCCCGAAGTTCATCGATTTTCCGCGGTGTCGCGCGACGCGCAAAACGTTAACTGAATTCGAAAACAAAGAACGGTCGTTACACAAGCGGCGCGCCGCCGCCCCTCTCCCCCTCTCAACCCACCGATCACAAAGGCGCGTTTCCGGAGCGTTGCCGCGCGGCGTTCGAGCAAATAAGTAAATCGAATAGTCTTTTGCGGAGGGATGGGAGGGAGGGAGGGGAGCCGCCTTTGTGTCGAAAGAACGCGTTGACTCCGGCCTTTTTGCCACCGGGACTCGAATTACCATTGTTCCATTATTGCGAGACTCGCGCGACGCGCGCTCCGTATAGTTTGCCGGATATCCCGCCGCGAAACAGACCGAACGCTTTTTCCACCGATCGCGGAAGATGGCGCTCTTCCAGCTGACTGCTTGGACGTCTTCACGTTTTGTTGGTTAGGGTACGAGTTTCGAAAGTTCTGTTTCTATTGTAGCGCGTTTAGCGATAGTTCGAAATTAATGCGCGGACAGAGAATTTTCTGTTTTTATTATTATATATGATAATAATAATAAAAGGAAGATAATATAAGGAGGTTAGAAAATTATAGTGTATGAGGGATATGAGGGGTTGCTTAGGTTATTTGAAGTAACATTTTCCTTTGCGAGAATTTTTTAAGAGCCGTTGTTTACGAGTTATTAAGGAAAAACAGTGACCAATGAGAGGCGAGCTCGAAAGTTCGAAATCAACGCGTGATTTTAATAATTTTTATAATTCGTATACTTGCTGTGCTCGCTCTAAGAAAAAAATTAAAAGTGACATAAATTCGCGTCACCGACAACCAAGAATAAAATTTTACCATTTTAGTGCCAAGTAAAAATATCACGTTTACTCGTACGAAATATGAAGACCTCGGTTGATGTGTAATAGTTTTGTAAAATTTCGGAAAGAAATAACAAGAATTCTATAAAACCAGAAAATTAACAAATTTAAAAAGGGAGAAGAAATAAGAAATTAAAACATCATTTACTAAAAATATTAAGAAAACGATATTTGTTCAAGAGTAGCCGATATATCATTCTTCGGTATTAAAAGGGTTAAAATGACGCAAATCCGCGTCATCGGTCACCAACGTATTAACATTACTCCAAATTAAAAACCAACTCTAATGAAGCAAATACGACTGAAAACAGCGTGTCTCAAGGAAATCTTCGAAACTATCCACAACCCTTTGACCATAACCCGTCAGCGACGCGATGCGCTCGGCTCGTTTGACGCGCGTTACAACGCGTTTAAATGCAGGCCAGGTGAAAACCGACACCGCGCCGAGGTTTATTCAGCCCGTGGCCCTCCCCCCCTCTCGTTATCGCCGATTTTGCCGCGGAGCGGTCGCAAAATCTCAATTACCGTAGAAACTCGACGTGCGAGCGGTGGTGGGGGGGATTGCGCGCGATCGAACGCGACATCGGCCGATGATACACGCGTTTCGGACGGATTCATTGCCGATTAAATTCCGCCGGGATAGATTGCGCGTTTACGGTAAAAATCGGTTCGGTCGGTCGGCGAATGAGCATCGATTCGTGCCCGCGGGATTCGGTGGCCACGCGGGAATAATTGATAATTAAATCGCGAAGCGATCGCACGCGCGAGATCTCGCGCGGAGTTCGACGCTGTAACTTGCCGGTCTGCGCCTTTCGGAGACCGACGTATTAGAAACCGACGAGTCGCACCTGTGCAGTTGCCGGGTTTTCGACTGCGGTGACCGTCGGGTTTTCGACCGGACTTCGGTGGTCATTCGCACGCGGTGTGCTCGGCGAAATTACTGGACGAGCCGGTCTCCTATGAGAAAATAATAGTCGTTCCATCCTGCAACTTTCAGTCCTTTTATTCATTTATCGCTTCTCCAATTTGTCTGTTTTCTCTTCGAATAGGTTTATTTCCTTATTACAGACATGGCAATTTATTTCTATTTAATAGAATTATTTTTTTCAGCTAACATTCTTCGAAACAGGGTTGCAAATGACAAAATGATATTTTACAAAATTTAAATTTCTGTTTTATTTTCGTGTATATAATCTCGCTACCCCCTGTTTAATTAATCATTGGAAATCTGCGAGTTTATTACCCTTAATATACTGTCGAGTTTTAGGTAAAATAAAAATTGTCTTCAACGATTATCCAAGTGCTGAATAAAAATATAGCTGTCCCTTTAATGCTATTAATTAATTAAGAATATCCTATTAATTTATTATTCTCTCGATTACTACCTTTATTGTATTATTACCTTTCCATAAATTTTGCAATTTATTAATCTTTCAACATATTATTACCTTCTCACCAATTTCGCAACATATCCATAAAATTCGCAGTCAACCGATCACCAACGATCGACACCTGCCAAAGCGCCAAATAATTATAGCATTTCGCCGCGAGTGCCGCTCGGCGTCATTGAACGTCACGCGCGCCACACGTCTCCGCCCCGTCGCTCTTTAATTCCGCCAACACGTTTTTGAAAAGTCTGAAGCAGCGCCCTTTGACTCGCGCGCGACGCTCGCGACTCGCAGTCTTCTCAAAGAAATTGGAATTTTTAAAAGGCGTACTTCTCGCGTCTTCCAGGATTTTGCCGGGGGAGGAGGGTGAGGGGAGGGGAGGGGGGCTTCGCGAGACCGCGGAAAATCCGGCTGAAAAGAATCGCATTTAACGTTTTTACTTAGCGGCATCCGGCGAATGGAAGGGTCGCGCCGGTAGCCAAACGCTGCCGTGGCATTTATTTCGCGGCGGCCGCGACCACCGCCGCCCACCGGCTAGCTTAGGTGAATACGCGTCTCGTTAGGGCCGCGTGATACGACATTTGTGTCAGCGTTTCATTAACCGACATAACCGGTTTGCCCAGGGTTAAACTTCGCCCGCATGGAAACGGCCATTCGAGCAACCGGCCCGCACAAAAGCACGCGTCTCAGCTTTGTGCGTCTGTAAATTGCGGCTGTTAATGCAATCTCAGCCGGCTGGCGACGGCATCGTCGACGCTGGCAGTGCGACGAGCTCGGGCCCGTGTCGCTTACGCGAAATAATGTCGCTTATTAAACCGCTATTTCCAAGGACAGCGTCAGGCTTAATTTATCGTCGAATTTTTCTACCTTTGTTAGAGACTTAAATAAAAGAGTTATACAGACGTCGGTTTTTAATTATTTTCTTACTTGGATCGAGGTTGTGTTAAGGTTGTTTTTAAGAATTTGTATACCTTTGCTATAGAGTGAAATGAAAGCGTTATACAGTCGTCAATTTTCAATTCTTTTATTACTTAAAGCAAGGTTATTTTAAGGTTATATTTAAGGATTTTTATATCTTCGCTATAGAGTTAATTAAAAGAGTTGTACAGACGTTGATTTTTAATTCTTTTGTTACTTAGATAAATTGCAAAAAAAAATTGCTAAAAATATTTTCTAAAAATATTTTAAGTTAAATGTAATCTGAATGTAAAGTTCACATCGTCACGTTAGTTATTAAACATTTGACTTATATTACGGTCAGCTATTAAACCTTTAACAAGACAATATTTTATTTTTAATTTTGGCCGACTAAAATAAGTATTTCATTTCACTAGGCGCCGGGTCGGAGTCGCCGCGACCATAAATTCCCGCACTAGCGCCACCCCCGCGTCGGAAACGCGGCAGATTGTTTTCCGCGGGGTGGATCACGGTTCCCGCCGTCGGCGGTCACGTCCCCGCGCTGATTAACTGATATTTGTCGCTGGTCAACATCTCGTTAGATGAGATCGCACTTGTAAGACTCCTCCGTGGTCCTCGATGCTCGCGCAACTTCGTTTTGGCGACGCTTCGGGGAAATGATTAGGGGTGCGCTCGTACCATTGTCTTTGCTGGTTTCGATGAAACAGCTAGTGCGTCAAGCAATGACAACCCTTTACTGCCATTTGTCTACTTTGAGCGACTAAGAGTTAATATTTTTACTTGTACTAAACTGTACAAGTAACGTCAATTTTGTTAAAGAAAATCAAATTTTTTTTTCGTCGATATATCGACTACGTTTTTTAATTGTTTATTGGACGAATTGCGGCATTTATTTTGTTAGTCCGTCTATTGTTTCTGATTGTATTTGGTATTAATTACATAAGTATATAATATGAGTATAGATGATATATAATATTTATAATGTGAATATAATATAATATACAATATATACTATTATAATATGACTGTAATATAATATACAATATATACTATTATAATATGAATATAATATAATATACAATATATATATTCGCCGTAACAATAATATAACAATATATCATATTATGTATAATATATACGTAAAATATTGCCTAAACCAAACCAGCAATTAAAATTTATACTAAATCAGCAAGTATTCTAATACTCTTTAAGAAAGGGTGCTACATACGTATCTTCTCTAAATAAATAAAATTCACCTAATTTCCGCCGCTTATCATAGCCGATGACAGTGTTTAAAATCGATCTGAGCCAAGCTCCGTTAAAACTATCGTCGCAGCGTATCTTTGGTCCAGTTCGACGTCACTCCGAAGAAATTACTTGCCTCCGAATACAGAAAGTCACGCGGAGTGCACGGAGTTTCGAAACACAACGGAAAGGAAGGCCGGAAGAAACCCCCCGGAACACGGGAGCCACACGCGCGCAGAGAGAGAGAGAGAGAGAGAGAGAGAGAGAGAGCACCGCCCGTGAAACGTTCCGAAGTGTATACGGGATCATAAAGTTAAACTGCTCCTTCCGCGAACAGTCACTCGAACTATCGGAAATGTTGTTTCATTTTCCTTACGCTACTTTAAATATTGATTCGCAGAGGTCTTCAAACGGACAGAACTCCTCAAACTTTATGCATCTTAAACAGGAAGAGGAGAGAAGTCGCGGAGAGAAGCGGCGTATTTTCCCGTGGAAAAATGAATATATTCTGACAGCCAATTTATTCTAACTTCGATATCGATACGCTGCTGCCAGCGACGGAAAAATATTTGCTATAGAAAGTTGCCGCGTCGGCTGCTCGCTTTCAAGGATATAATGTCCGCCCGCCTCGTTTCTACTTTTCGGCACTGCCGTATCAAACCCCTTCCTCTGCCGGCGAAACTTTTGCTTAAAAATATATTACTTTGCGTGAAAATGAACCGTTTTTTGCGAGAGCGGATCGAGTCGATTGCCTTTGAAATTTATGTTTATTTTAGGTTATGTTTGAGGATGCGTTTTATTAACGACTTGTATTTTTCATTGAGCGATTAGTCAAGCAGTGCCTCAGCAAGGTGCTTCGGGTTTTATATAAATAATTTGGCATGGATATGAATGAGTACTCGCGACGATGATAATATTTTTATTAATTATTAATTTTCTTTTATATGGTAGACTTTAATCAGGCAGTACATTGCGTCTAAAATCACCATCTCTCACCAATAATTCACCTCGAAAATAACTACCCCTTGATTATCATTAACTATAGCAAAATAGCAGACCTTCTCATGTCACATCAGCTGATCCATCACCCTCTTTCACCATCAAAATCACTTCCGCTCAGTCATCACCACCTCTCAAATCCTCATCCGCACATCCCGAGTCCCAAAACTGTTCCAACAAGCCTATAACCGCCCAAAAAATGAACTAACAATTGCAAAAAATAAATTAACAATCGCATAGGAACCTGATACCCAAACATCGTGATTTTTATTAGCAAATCCTCCGCGGCGCTTCCGGTTTCCCGGCCGACTTAGCCGGAATCGTGTCGTCGCAGCCGGCGCGCATTTCACGGCTATGGTTGCCAAGGGATTGCAGGTCCGACACCTTGGCTGCCCCCCGGATCCTCGAGGAATCCCCATGAAATAGGTTGAACCTGGGGCAATCGCCGGTCGGCGTGGAAGTTAGCCGGGAAACTTGCTTGTCCAGCGGAGGCTGCGATTGCCGGTGAAAGTTGCAGGCTTTGATTCTGAGCCAGTTGTTGTCCGGGATCGAGCTAGACGACGGCAGTGCGCCTCCGGGTGATCAAGCTGTAGTTGTTGATCCACCATGATGGAGATTCTGGCGCGGGTTCTTAGATCGGCGGCCGGGATTCCGCTCGGATGACGACGGAACGGGAAGATGACTGATTCGGTACGGATTAGCCTAAACGGAGTGTTTTGAACGTTTGGGTGCTAAGAAGAAGTTTTGTGCTTCTTTAGCGCTTCTTTTGCGTTTCTTTTGCGTTTCTTTTGCGTTGCTAGAACAGGGCCAGCCTCCCAGGCTGCGAAGCGGATAGTGTGACTAGTCTACGATAGTCGTGAACCGCGACAGGCGCGATTTCCGTCGACGCGCGATTTTATGGTTACCATTCCATTTTAAGTTGAAGTCAAAGAACGAGAGAGCTGATAAGAGAACGAATTTTAATTTCAGTCGAACATCTTGTGGCGCGCTATTAAGAAGTCTGATGAATTTGTTTTAGCGAGAAGGAGTGAGGAAAAGAGAGGAAGTGTAGTGTTTCATCCCGGGCCCGCTAGAGGACTCGTCAGTAAGGCAAACTAGCGATTTCAGCCTTAGATAAGGCTAAAACGACGGTTTCGCGGTATATATGGAAACAAGGACGGTCTTAGGTAGCTTTTGGTAAAGGAATCCATCTATTGGCGAATATCAAAGGTAGTCGCCACAATTTGAACAAATTACAGCTTACCCTATAGAGCAAAAAACGGCGCAATAGCGCTCCTTGGCATTTTGAAACGGAGAATAAGACAAGCTTTATCGCGCCGTTTGTCGCTTTTCGCGAGGGAATAAGACAAGCACTATCGCGCTCCTTGGCACTTTTGAATCGGAAAAACAGCAAAGACACGTGGCACTCACACGGTTAACCACTTCGGTACGGCGCGCATCGGCCACGAAATTGTGCCCACAGCCGGCACTCACCATTCGCATGCTACTTCGTGCATCGACAGTGAATCCGTTTTGCTCTTTTACAGATCTTTGACGAGAAAAGCTTATTTATGTGTATTTCTGGACGTAAACACTGCAATTGTAGAGATAAGGCAAAAGTTCTTGGCAGTCGACTATAGTCGACTATAGTCGATGCTCGGCCGTGTGCGTTCATATCACGGCCGTCGACTATAGTCGACACTCGGCTGTGCGTGTTCATCTGTGGCCGTCGACTATAGTCGACGCTCGTACCGAAGTGGTTAAAGAACCCTGGCGCCTAGTCTAAGCGAATTGACCATCTTTGGGCTAGCGAATCAACCACCTTTGGGCTAGCGAATGAACTACTTTTGGGCTAGTGAATCAACCACCTTTGGGCTAGCGAATTAAAAATCTTCGAGCCAAGCGAATCGACCACTTTCGGGCTAAGCGAATCACCGTCGGGCCAAGTTGGATCACCTGGGACCGGCCGTCGGTCCGCCGGGAACGCAACGCTGGCCACTGGTTTAGCGCCGGACGTGCTCTCGACTGCAGCATCGACTTCGCGCGATGTAGAAAACCGTTGTGCAGCCTGTCCCGACGTCCCTCCGGGAATTTCTGGCACGGTCATAGCGAGCTCCGCTGCCCGATGCTCTGCGGTTCCCCCGGCCGCTGGCCGAAGTGTCACTCGATGCCGAAGTTGCGAACTCACGGTTGCTTCGCTTATTGCTTCGCTATGTGGGTCATCAAATAGATTGACTTCGGCCGGTGCTTCGCGTTATCTGAGAAAGAAGTTTGGTTTCGTGACGACAGAGGGGTCGCGCGCGAGAAGATCGCGCGAAGATATAGAAGAGAATGTGGTGCGAAGTGGAGCACTGTGGTTCGAGACTGGATTTTAGTGGCTGCCTATTATTTATTTTATTATTTATATATTGGCTTTTGCATGCTCTTTTAGGCTTCCGTGTGTGTCGGAGCTAGTTTATGGTGATCTTATTGGACAGTAATTATGTCAATTTTGGTTGGTCGAATGAGAAGATATTCGTGAAACACAGGTGACCCCTGCGCTTGTTAAGGTTGCTTTAATTAATATTGCTTTTCAGTAATGTATGGAATTTTGAAAAGAACTATTTTATTCATCTTAATGCTTCGACTGCCTCGTCAACCATAAGTGGGTGCCGGAATTTTTTACTCAGATTTAGAAATATATTTCTATACTATTTTATTGTAATTACCTAATTTTATTAAGAATCACATAATGTGTAAATATTTGAACAAGTAATTCAAGTCGTACAATTTGCGATATAAGTTTAATTTAATGAAATATTAATTCTTATTAATAGATCGAAGGTAGAAAATCGACATTATTCAGTCAATCAATTTAAATCTTTCTACTACTCCAATCTGCAATAAATGCATAAATGTATAACTGTATAAATGCATAAATATATAAATGCATAAATGTATTAATGTATAACTGCATAAATATATAAATATCTAAACGTATAAATGCATAAATGCATAAATGCATAAAATCTAGTTATCACGACAACCAAAACTATGCTGCAACAATTCCATCCCCCTTTCTCCGTGCTGACCATTATTACTAAATTATCCCTGCAATGCACGACCAAAATTCTTGAACACCGACCAGTTTCACTACGAATGAAGATCCTTAATCAAGATCACTGCAGAGTATGCGGACCGATAATGAGTCCACGAAATTCTACAAGGTCCACGTACCTGCTAAAAATACTAGAAACGAGAAACAGCAATGCCAGAAACTGGTCTAATTGCTTCCTGAAGTATACATCGAGACTGTCCTCTGAACACCGAATTTCTCGTCGAGCCGAATCTCTAAAATAAGTGATCGTGACCGTCGATAGAGGAGAGAGAGATAGAGATAGATAGAGAGAGAGAGAGAGAGGGAGGGAGAGGGAGAGAGGGCCAGACCGATCGAATTCCCGCTTGCGTTAATAGATTCCCGATGGCATGGTATCGGGGTAATCTCTCTATTAACAGTTCCGATTATCGGAATCCGATGTCTAATTGTTGCCGGCGGAAACCTCCCGCACAGAATCGAAATTTATATTTAGATCCCGCTTAATCCGAGCATATTGAATATCGTCCGGCTCGGCAGGATCTCGCGTGTACACCGTGCTTCCTCTCCCCTCTCTCTAGCTCTCTTTGTCTTTCTCTTTGTTTCTCTGTCTTTGTCTCACCCCTCTCTATCTCTCTCTCTCTCTCTCTCTCTCTCTGTCGCTATCTTTTTTTCATCTCTCTATCTATATCTCTTTTTCTCTATCTCTTTTTTTTTTCCCCCCCCCCCCTCTCTCTCTCTGTCTTCCTCTCTTTCTCACTGTTTATCTGTCTGTCTTCATCTGTCTATATATGTCTCTCTTCATCTGTCTCTCGCCCCCTATCTCAGTTTCTTCATAATACAAGGATGTATCGAATGTCTTATGAACGTCCTAAAAACGTCTTAGAAACGTCTTGTGTTCAAATCAAGACGTCTTTTAAACGCGTTTGAGACATCTATTGTGAGATATCTTGAAGAAGTCTCAACGACGCCTTGATGTTGGACTTTCTCTCCCTCTCTCTCTTGCTCTCTCTTTCTCTCTCTCTCTGTTTATATGCACTTATATTTCTCTCCATGTCTATCTCTTCCTCTTTCTCTCTCCCTCTCCTATCTATATCCCTTCATCTCAATCTACACATGTCCACAGCCGCCGTCTCTCTCTCTCTCTCTCTCTCTCTCTCTCTCTCTCTCTCTCTCTCTCTCCTTCTCAGCACATCCTACCCGCACCATCTGCGAGCCGTAAAGCGTCTCGATCGCATCATAGAGCGAGTCGTCTCGCCGCCGCTGCGGCACAAGAGAGCCTTGGGAAGGCGAGCACGTGATGTTGCCCGCCTTTCATAGGATTTCGCGGCGCCATAAGTCGCCGAATGGGCGCGTGCTCTTACCGCATAACAGGTGGCAAGCCCCACCATGCCCGCGCCAGCCAGGCACACGTTCCCTTTATGCGTGTCCCGAAGAATTCCCTCGCGGATCTCTCCTCTCTCTCTCTCTCTCTCTCTCTCTCTCTCTCTCTCTCTCTCTCTCTCTCTCTCTCCCCCCGTGCGGGGAAACCACGGGAAAAAATCTGACGAAGCAACGCGTTCGAAGGGAGAGGGGAGGGGAAGGGCTCAACCGTTTTGGGAATCGCCGGGGTTTGATTGAATTTCGGGAGTTCTGGAATATATGCTCCCGCCGGATTGGCTTCGGAGCCCACGGCTTACGGCGATTTAGCCAGATTGATTCTTCGGGATAAGGAACACTGTTTGTGCGTGTCTGTGTCTGTGTGTGTGTTTCGTTCTAGTTCCGCTATTCGATACATCGGCGAAACCGTATTCAGCAAGGTTTGTTTGCCTTCCTTTAAGAGCCGTTCTTTCGCTTTGTTAGCCCTTTAGGGGTTGTATCAAGTTTTTTTAGCCGATACTCTGGATTGGGGATTTGATATTTTAGTAAAACTTGGTATATTTTATATTACATATTATATTTATATTAAATATTAATGATATTATATTATTGATATTAGGTATTATAATTATATTAAATATTAATGATATTATATTATATAATTGATATTAGATATTATATTCATGTTAAATATTATCTAATATCTATATAGTAGATATTAAATACTATATTTATATTAAATATCATCTAATGTCTATATAATAAATATTAAATAATATATTTATATTAAATATTAATGATATCATATAGCAGATATTGGATAAGGTTTTTACTTTTTTATATTGGATTATTGTTGTGCTATATAATTATAATAGATGTTATAACATATATATTCATTTAACCAAGTGTTCCTTACAATAATAATAAAATAATATATATAATTAGAAGTTTCGAACAACGAGCCAAACTCGTCGAAGCAATGTAACGAGTTAGACTAACGTAATCCCAATACGACGACACACTAAAGCGCGGCTTCTTTGTTTCAGGTACGTATCGAAACATCAGACACGCCGTGTTCGAGCTGTTCGACTCGCGTGAGTACGCTATCGACGAGAAACGTCTTCGGGTTTTGCCCCGGCATTATCGTTTCCGGCGCGTTCCTTCCGGTCGACCTCGGGCTCCATAGAATCGTTCTACAGATATTGACAAGCGGGTCGATTCACCCCCTCGCGCGCGCGAACGTCGCCGTCCTCGAGCTCATCTTGCTCGCCGGGCCACGGGGCTCGCCTTTATCTCTTCTTATCAACGTATTGTCTCTGTTCGTTGTACGACCGGCGACGGGATCGCAATTAAACCCGGGAGTACACATCCGGGAGACCGGGGGATGGGGGGGGGGGGGGGGGGGAGAGGACGCCTGCCGAAGAAAGCTCGGCATTGTCCTCCTCCTCGCGCCCGTGAAAGGATCCTGGCCGCGCGAGGTCCTCGTCCGCTGTCGAATAAAAGTGGGACAAACTCCTGGGAGTTCGTCGAGAAGCTAATATCGGCGGGATATTAGGTGTTTCACGGTAAAACGCGCCTCTCTCTCTTCTTCTCTCTCTCTCTCTCTCTCTCTCTCTTTATCTGTCTACATATATATATATATTACTTTTAGTGATAATTGCTTATTTAATTCGTATTATAGCTCCATTAGAAAATTTGTATTTACTTTAAATGGTAAGCTATTTTATTTAGAAGTATTTTATTTGGTCATATACAAGAGGTGTGATCATGTTATTATAATATCAGTATAGAATTAATTTAATGTACGCCATATATTTAATATAATATATCTCTTTGGAAATTAGCAAAATATTCCTTACCATTCCAATTACATAGACTACATTTTGTTATTGTGTCAAATATAACTCTATACCTGTCACTGTTTTTTTCTGTGACAAAAATATATATTGAAATTTATAATATTATAATATTAAGTATTTTTACAGTCACAGTAGCTGAAGTAGTAAAGTCAATTTCCTAAAAAAGCCAATAAATCCAAAATTTGGAAACAAATAATATCAGCAATAATAGTAATAGATTCAGTTAATATCAATTTAAATATTCAGTTAAAATGGAAGCTCTATCTAGATATTATTTATAATTTTATTAATTTAAAATTGCGGCTCCAAATAGCTTAAAGAAAATATTCTGTTTGTACATATACTTTTCTCTCTCCCTCTCTAACTCTCTCTCTCTCTCTCCGTCTGTCTGTCTCTCTCGACTCCACCGAATTTTCTAAAACATCGTCAACCCTTTCCGCGAACGTGGATTACATTCGTCGCACGCGAGTTGCGTATCTCGTCGCGCGGGCACGGTCAAGCGTTTCGACGCCCGGCGAGAGGCGTGCACACTCGAGTTTCAATGGCGTCCGGATCGAGTGAGAAACGCGCTCCTCGTTGATCCACCCGGCTCAAAGGGAACGGGGGCACCGTTTTGATTATACGGTTCAGTTTCGATGCGGCGGGGACCTGCTCCGTGTGGACGAAGGACCGCTTTAATGGCCACCGAAAACGGATTTACGAGATGCACTTGTTGGCAACCGCTTGCGGCGGGAACGAGATCTCAACTTCCATTCGGGGGATCAGCCGCGCGTTGTCCGGGGACCAGGGAAATGTTGCGCGATTCAATGGTCTTGTTTGCTGAGAATGTTTATTGAAATCACAGAGGTGATTTGTCATCGTGTGGATCGGATATTTGCATAAATTGGAGGATGGGCGTGGATTTGTTCTGGGATCATAATTTTATGATTATTTTGGCTGTGTTATTGATATGTGGAATATGGTAGAATGGGGGGATTATTATAGGTAATAATTAATATAATGTTGACAATTAGGAAAGAAATAGTGTGTAATGTGTGTAAATAATAATTCTTTCAAATCTGGTTATTTGTTGTAGAATAATTACAGGACTGTGAATTTTATATATTTATGATAAAAAAACGACTGTATGAGGTGACAAGAGTGAGCGCTTCAGAATTTAGAGAATTTAGGTTAAGGATTTTAATGTTTAAAGAATATTAAATTAATGATTTCAATATTTAAAGAATATAAATTAAGGATTTCATAATTTCAAAAATATTAAATTAAGGATTTCATTTCAATATTTGGACAATATAAATTAAGGATTTAGTATTTAAAAAATATTAAATTAAGCATTTCAATATTCGAAGAATATAAATTAAGAGTAGTTCCACTGAATTGAGAATTTAATAAAGTAGCTTAAGAAAAAATTCACTACATATACAATATAATACAGTATAATACGTGAATATACATGCAGTAATATATTACAATGCATATAGCACATTATAATACATCAATATACATACAGTAATACATCATAATACATATAATACATTACAATTACATTATAGTACTCCGATCTTTACAAACAAATTAGAACGTTCCCATATTGCATAAATTCCTTCAACTCAATAATTGCACAGAGCGCAACAGACTCGGGCCGCAACAGCTCTATCCCGGATGCACTTTCAAATTGCCAAAAGCGCGACGACGGAAAAGCCTTTTCGCGAAGTTAAAAAATCACGTGGTCGCCCGGGGTTAAACCACCTCGCGATCCGACAACGACTCGAGCGAGTTGCGCCGCGTTCGCGGCTGCGAGAAATTCCAAGGAACCGTGAATCTCTCATATAGGAGCGCGCACGAGGCCGAGCCGTGTCGCAGAAAACTGCATAATAAATTCCGCGACGAGCGCGCGCGCGCGCGGCCCGCCTCGTGGCGTTCTTGGCCGGCGGAGCTCGCGGAAAATGAGATTTCGTCACGGCGTCTCGCGTTTTCAACATTCAGAGGGCTTGCTAAGTAACTCGACGAGAAGGCGGATAAAGAGCGGAGTCGCGAGGAGAGACGGGAGAGACGCGAGAGATGAGATAGATGGGAGAGACGCGAGGAGAGACGAAGAGAGACGAGGCGAGATGAGAGAGACGAGGAGAGACGAGGAGACGCGAAGAGAGAAGAGAGAGACGAAGAGAGACGAGGAGAGATGGGAGAGACGAGGAGAGTCGAGGAGACGCGAAGAGAGATGAGAGTGACGCGAGAGACGCGAGGAGAGACGAGGAGACGCGAAGAAAGACGAGGAGAGACGAAGAGAGACGAGGAGAGATGAGAGAGACGACGAGAGACGAGGAGAGTCGAGGAGATGCAAAGAGAGACACGAAGAGACGCGAGGAGACGCCAAGAGAGACGAGGAGAGACGCGAAGAGACGCGAGGAGAAACGAAGAGACGGGAGGAGAAACGAAGAGACGCGAGGAGAGGCGCACGTGCGCGTGAAACGGCACCGCCGAAAAAAAGGACGTTCTCGCCCGGGTGGAACGGGGGGCGCGGAGACAATTCCGGGAGGAAATCAGTTCCCGTTTAACCCGGCGCGAAACGAACCCGGAAACGAACTTCGCCGCCGTCGCCATTGTTATTCACGGCGAACGGCGTTTTCGCTGTTTCGGTAACACGCGCGCGCGTGACTCGTCGCCCAGACGACGTTCTTTATGCAACTTTCTTATCGGGCGAATGGGAATCCGATCGGTGCCTTTTTTCCCCTCTCCTCTGTTAGCCGGGAATTTATTGTATCCTGATCGCGGTGTTTTCTGTTAGCGAGGGCATCTTTTTTAGAGATTTTATTTGAGTTGCAACAATATAGCCATTACTATAGCAATAATAAATTTACAAACAGGTGGCATATTTCATGAAAAATCGTGAAATTAATATTACCAATGGAATAAAAATAGCAGTTAACTTCTTCAGGAATACTGCCACGTGTACATACATTTGTTATTCTTAAAATTAAAATTATTACAAATTGAAATTTACATTATTAAAAATTTACAAACCGGTGGCATATTTCATGACATCGGGAAATTAATATTACCAATGGAATAAAAATAGCAGTTAACTTCTTCAGGAATACTGCCACGTGTACATACATTTATTATTCTTAAAATAAAAATTATTCTAAGTATAAGAAAAATAAGAATCAGTTGAAAGACTATTCGCTAAAGAATCTCTCATATTTTCTAACAAAACTTCATCGACTGAAACGAGATAGATAATAAATAAAGAAGAAACAATTGCACAGATCAATCCCCACCATAAAAATCCACCCCTGAAAAGATTAAACACCGCGAGGGGATATTAGCAACACAACCATACGATACAGCCATTCGCCAGTGAATCCAGACACAGTGTCCAGACAATTACGGACGGCTTCGACAACAGTAAAGCAGTAGATCCGGAATTGTTCCGTCGTGCGGACCCGTCCAGTGAATCCAGTGTCAGAGTAGAAACGATCGCGGTCCCGCCGAGGATCACTGTCCAGGGTTTAACCGGGAATTTTCCAGCAAAGGGATCGCGCCCGGATAAAGGGAATGGCGGGTGTTGCCGAGGGGACACACGTAAGGATCGTCCGATGGGCGACGCCGCGGATAAATAAACGCGGAAGGAGGTGTGGCGGGCCGGCAGAAATTATTGGACAGGAAAATGACAAGCGGGTTATAACGTGTCCCGTGCCCCGCGCCGCGACAGCTTCGAATTGAAAGCCGGCGCCGCGCCCTCGTATTTTTCGAGCGCGCGACCCTTGGCCCGCGGTGACTTAACGCCGAGTGACACCGCGGAGCAGGAGGGTGTACCGAAAGGACCAATACCCTCTTACGCGCTTTGGTAACGCCTCTTGGCAATGAACAAGCTGAAGAAGGGGGGAGATGGTTCTCGCTAAGGCGGCCTTGTCGACTTACGAGTTTCGAACGGTTTGGAGATCTTCGAGGAAATGGCGCGGTGTTAACAGTTTGGCGACGGTGACGGGTCATTTTTAGTAACAGAAATATTTATTGTATTTTTTACAATGTTTAAGGTATGTTAAGTTAGCGCGAGTCAAATGCAGGGATCATTTGTAGACTGTTAATGGCAGAGCGATTTCTTTAAAGCCTGAAAAGGGTTCTATAAAGTAACCTTATAAACAGATTTAGAGGTGTTATATTAATTTTTATTTATTTTATATTATTTCTATATTATTGCAAGGAGAATCAGGTAATTGATTTTGTATCGTTTATTAGCAATATTTTGAGATTTGATGCACTTATGGTTGCATAAGATGTCAAAGTGTAAATACGTAAGAAAATGTATAGGATATAGCTATCGTCTTTTTATTATATTTAAATTATTAAAAGAGGAAGTGTATTGATATTTAACACTATTTCTAGCAAGCAGCATCAAAGAACATCACTCACATTTTAACTTAAAATTATTCCCTTAGTCTGACTATATATAATTATATATAATTATGTGTCTATAAAAATCACTGTATAGAAACCAGTGATCCAATGATTATAAAAACTGTGATACTGAATAAGAAAAGAGTTTTATTTCAGAGCTATTTTTGTAATTATTGTTAAGATAATATATCACTATCTTAAAAAAAAAAAGTAAAAAAATGGAGAAGATAATAATTATTTACTACTGTCTTCGTTAAAGTGTAACAAAGTTAAGATTTCGTTTCTCCAGAATTAAGCTAAAATTCACAACCGTATCAATAAATAAATAAATGACAAGAACGTTGCAATATCGTCCCGAGAATTCCGCGACGATCATAATTGGCGACGACTGGGTCGAGCCACACTGGGTCAGAAAGTTTCCAAGCAAAGATTCCGCCGATGAATAATTGCGGAAGTTGTTGCGCATTAATCGCAGTCGCTAATGAAATTGGAAAAGGGGCGGAGGGGGACTGCGGGGGTGCGCGGGGAGGAGAAAGTTCTACGAGAGAGACGACGGGGGCGGCGGGCAGGCTCCGCGACACGGCGAACTTGTCGAAAGGTTTTTTCGTAGTTGTAATTTTATAATTCGTCGTGCAGCTTTCCTTCGGGCGGCGTAGGAAGTTTCCGGAACGGTGGATATAATCTTTCTGTTTAACTGAAACTTCGAGGAGGTGGGGAGGAAGGGTGGAGACTTCGGCAGAATGGTTCGCAGTAGTAATTTAATGATTCGACCGGCCGCCCCGGCCGAGACGAGACGCGGCTTTTCACGGAGACACGGTTTTGCACGGCGGAAGAAGATCGTCGGGAGAGTTCTTTTTGACCGAGAAAAGCACTGGCCGTTCTGGATCGTTCTAGATCGTTCTGGATCGTTCTGGATCGTTCCGGGCCGTTTCTCGAAATTGTGATTGAATAATTCATCTTTGCCGCCCTGCTAAGAGGAGGACGTTATGATTAATAAAACGGGCGCCGTAACCGGGTAAGAGAAATATAAAATTAACGATTCAATGGACACGTTCGCTGCTTGAGAAGATTCCACCGGCGGGATTGTGAACTGATTTCATTCAATCACCGTAATTTAATCAGTTCCCGCGACGGCTATCCTCAAGGTAAAAGCGACCTTCAACTGTTACCTTTAATTCCTTATAACGCAGGTTTTGCTTGCTTGCTAACGCTAAAAAATATCTTCGAGTGCAAAGGGTTAATAGAAATCGCCATCGCGAGTCTTAAAGTATGGTAAGGGATTAGACTCGCGATGGCGATTTCTATTAACCCTTTGCACTCGAAGATATTTTTCCTGTGTGCGAATCGTCGCAACATGAAAGGTGCGATATCGCAAGGGGTTAAGGACAGTGTTATGGACAAATAAGTGTTAATCAAAGGTTGGTGAAAGGGGTCGCAGTGCAAGGAGCTGCAAGGGGTGAAAATTTCTTTTAAATTTCCATTAATTTTTTCTAAGAAATTGATGCGATCGAAAAAATTCTAATCATAGTAATTCTAAAGAAAATGGTATGCCAAAGGGTTAAAGACACTTTCCAACACAACGCCGTCTCATTATGAAACATCGACTTGCCCAATGAAAATGGAGGGCGACGATCGAGATCCGCCGGATCGTAGGCCCGTCCCTCCGGTCGTCGATCGCGGCGTCCGACAAAGCGGCTCAGATCCCCAATTACGATAGAACTCATTAGGGAAAATTATCTGCGCGGCCGGCGACGTGGAACGGGGAAGAAGAGCAGCGCCCCCGGAAGAGACGTAGACGGCGCGCGACAAAGTACTTCTGTCGAAGTTGCCTTGGCACGGCCACCAGGCTGTCATAATTCTAAAGACGTTCTCGTTCGCCCTCTCTCTCTCTCTCTCTCTCTCTCTCTCTCTCGCTCGCTCTCTCGCTCTCTCGCCGGGAGGGTACCGGCGCGTAATTTATGACGAAAGCCTCGCCGAGTAATTAACGGCGGCCCGAAACCGTTTACTTTCTTCGGCGGGGCGAAGCGCGTTCGCGCGGATTATTTCGCCGTCCGGGTCCGAGGGATTCTCTTGGCGGACTTCCGGTCGTCGCGACGCTCCAGATAGCAACGCTGATGCAGGAAGGTGGGATTTTCGTTTCGTTTATTTTATTGTGTTGGTATTGGTTGAGGAATATTGGTCGTTTTTAAGGTGACGATAACTTAATTTTTGGACGTTTAATTCTCAATTCTCGATTCTCGATTCTCGATTCTCAATTCTCAATTCTCAATTCTCGATTTTCGATTCTTGATTCTCGATTCTCGATTTTCGATTCTCAATTCTCAATTCTCAATTCGCAATTATTAATTCTCGATTCTCAATTTTCAATTCTCAATTCTCGATTCTCAATTCTCAATTCTCAATTCTCAATTATTAATACTCAATTCTCAATTCTCAATTCCAAGTAATACTATTGTACATTATTTTATCTTTTTTCCTATATTTATCTTTACATCACTTTATTATCGTTACATTTATATCACTACTTATATTCACACCTCCTTCAAAGTAACTATATCAATCGAAAAAATCTCCACTCATTACAACTGAAAAGGGTTAAATCTACAAACCCACCCTCGCCAACATCAAATAAAAAATAAATTCTCAAATCTCTCAAAAATCCAAAAAAATAACCCAAAAATAATTTCAACAAAATCGCATAAATAATTATCCCTCGCTACGTCACCATTTAGACTAACGTTAACCCCCTTCCACCTCTCCGAGGTATATAAAAGTACAGCAGTCGCCCCCTCGTCGCGACTTCGTTTCCGTAGTAAGGAGAAAAAAAGGTGAAACCGGTGTCGTCGTTATCCCCGATGAAAACAGCTTCCGTTCGCCGCGGCTGTTACAAAAGGGTCTAATTGTTTCCACGGCCGGGCGGACGATCAATTAAAGCAGCCTCGCCGTGGATCTTCCCGAGGGCAAGAGAGTAGATCGCGCTCGCGCGGTGCCGGGACGCGCAGAGTTCGGAACGGGGCAGCAGCGGTTCCGGGGCTCGTCAGACGGCTGGTTCTCGGACCCTGCACCCCCAGCCCCTTCCCCCCCTCCCTCCTCCACCCCCCGGAGGCCGAGATTAATTGTGCAGTTGCCGGGGGGGGGGTCGAGCCGGTTCTAATAAATAAAAAAGGAGAGGCGCAATGAAAGAGAGTGGTTCCGTGGAATAATTTGTCGCGTCATTGGCTCGGATGAAGCCCTCTCTCTCTCTCTCTCTCTCTCTCTCGCTCTCTCTTTCCGCTCATCGTAGAGAGAGATCGATACTATCGTGGGCGCGGCGGATCGGGATCCGGGGGAGGCTTAATCCTCTCCTCCCTTTCCCGATATATTTTTTTAATGCGAACCGGTTGGCGGGTATTGATTTATTCGCGGTGAAAAGCGGAGGACGAGGACGACCCGCGCGGCCCGATGGAAACAAATCCGCGGGCGGACGCCGCGGTCGAGAATCGGCCCTTTGCCGCGGGGCGGTGACTTCGAGGCATCGCTCTAGATTATTGTGTAATGTTCTATGAAAATTGTTGTACTATCAAATCCTGTCTATTTTGAGAAAAATGTTTAAAGTATAATTGTTTTATGGACTTGTATTTCGTGAGCATAAATTGCAGCAATAAATCGTATAAAATATATAGATATCGTAGATCATTCGAAATAGTTTTGAATTTTAATTTTTATGTAGACTCAATTTCGTAGGCATAAATTGCAGCAACAAGTTGTATATAAATATTAGGTTTACCGGAAAATTATGTCATGGTTATGTCATTTTGTTTGCGACATGTATTTCTCAAAACTGATATTCATAAATCGCCGTCATGCTGACAATAGGGCATAAGTTACGATTGTATTAAATTAGTATAATAATACAATAAATATTAGGTGCACAGAAAGTTTATTGTTCTCTTTCTTTTTAAGAGCGGACAGAATTCAAAAATCAGTCATTCAAAAGATCGTTGAAAATAGTTTTGAATTTGGGGTTAAAATGGCGTCGAGTGCTAAGGGTTAGAATAAAATAAGAGAAAGAGAGAGAGAGAGAGAGCGTGCCTGGCCCCCTTGGCCGAATAAAAGGCCCATTAATTCACGTCTGTCGGCCGCATTAACCCCTTGCCGTACTTTGAAGAGTCTTACTCGTGATTATGATTTCCAACAATAACCTGTTAAGTATGAAAATATTATATCGTTTTTTTTAAGTCGAAACAAAATTCTGTCTTTTTTCTACTAATATTTAAGCGCTAAAGTAATTGTAAGCACACTATAAATATTAATTTCATTTCTCCTCTAAGAAATTATTCCAATCGAAAATTATTTAATTATCGTAACTGCGAAGATAAAAGTACTGAAAGGGGTTAATGTTGGCCGGAATGGGGTCAGTTCCGCTGACTGAAACACCCGTCCCCGTCGATAACTATACCCGTGCATAACTATACCGCGCCGGCCAGCCTCCGGGATATTTAACACCGCGTAGCACCGCCGACGCCGCATGGAAACGCCGCGCGGCGCGAGAGACTATTGATATATTTCGACGTTTACGACTTCGAAGTAACTTTGCCTAATATACGGCCGGACTTGGACGGTAAATCACGAGGGCACCGAATATGTACCAGCTCCTCCGGTGCCATCCGGGCATTCTCGCAAATCCCCCTCCCCGATCTCGTCCTTGTATTTACTTCCGCGCCTCTAAACTGCTTTTGGATCGCGGCGATTGCGATTTCGGTGGAAATGCTCGGTTAAATAGGCGAGTTCGTTGAATCGCGGCGATGTTTTCCGCGGCCTCGAATTAATTGCTAGAAGTTCGGTATTTCGGTAGTTGAATCGATTGTTTGTAAGTTAATTGTATTTTGAAAGTTAAGGCTATAGTGGTAGTGGTTGATGTCATTCCAAGTATGTTTTTGAATTCTAACGTTCGATGCGGGGCAGGTTGTTAACCCCTTGCACTATAAATAAATAATTTAATAAATATAACTGCCAGTCGTTTCTATTAAATTTAAACAAAATTTGAATCCTCTGTCGACAAAATTTAGGAATTTAAGTAAATGAAGACGATTAAGAAATTTATTTCATCAAGGAAATTATTAAGGATGAAAAAATACTAATCAACGCAGTTTTGAAAGAGATCGTGGTGCAAGGGGTTAAGGGATGCATTGTTTAAAGCGTTAATAAACTAACAGTATTAATCCATCGACAGCGACACTATACAATAAAAATCGTCAAATATTCTCTCAAATATCCTGCACACGTCTTACAAATTTTTTCAACAAACGCACAAAATCCATTGTTAGCTTTTCGTCGGATACGCAAAAGACAGAGCCGATTCCATAGATGGCAGTATTGTCGATAAAAATCGCGCGTCGCGCTCGATCCGGCCGGATAGATGGATCGCGAGCGAACGAACCGGTGATAAATTGCTGTCGCATCCGGCTCTAACGGGTGAGCCAGGATTACGTTGTCCCTAGCCGCGGGATAAAACAATTCCGCGCTGAGAGCAACGCGCTCGCTTATTTCTTGAATGGAAAGGGCGCGTTGGTTCTGTAAAGCTTTCCAATAGGGACGGGTCGACGTTGACAGTCTGTAGCGGCCATGTCGTTTCGAATGCGTCGATTAAATCTGTTGTTTACAATCCAGTCGGTTATGCCAAATCACCATGGCAAGTTACACGTTCGAGAAGCACGGCCAAATGATCAAATTGTATTATCAAAATGAGTGTTCGTTAGTGAAAACGTTGCGCGCGTCGCGCCCATTTTATGGTAGACGCGGTGGCCCTTCAAAGTTGTCCCTCCAACGTTCGGTGGCCAAATTCTAGACGACCGATTCGGTGAATGATCAGCCAACGCTCGTACGTCAACGGAAAGCCAGATCGGCCGAGAACGTCGCCGCTGTCCGTGAAAGCGTGCAGGAGAACCCGAGGCAGTCAATTCCTCGCCGTGCGCAAGAACTTGGTCTGTCGCAGTCTTCAACTTGGCGAATTTTGCGTCTGGACTTGGGCCTACACTTGGACAAGATCCACCTGACCCAGGAGCTCAAAGTTAATGACCGCAGACAACGCCGTTTGTTCGCTGACTGGAATCAACCACCAAGATCGAGCGATTTCACCCCTCTAGACTTCTTCTTGCGGGGTTTTCTGAAGTCGCGGGTCTATACCAGTAAGCCACGATCGAGCGACGCTCTCAAAGTCAACGTAGCCCAGGCCGTCATACACGGGCCTTTCAAATGAAAAAATTTGTTAACACATTAAAGGCGGGAGTCGTAGTACTACGATTTATCTCGACTGTAGCTTAAAGGCGGGAGTCGTATTAGTACGGTTTGCAACCACATTGCGCAATCCGTGCGCCACTTTACATTTGTATTTAGTATGTTTTGTGGTTTGAAGCTGTTCGGTTGTTCAAATTCTACTTACAGTAAATTTTGAAATCCTTCAATATGGCTTCACCTGGAATACTTTCGTCAAGATCCCCCGCCTTTAATGTGTTAATACCTCATACACAGCCCATTTTATTCCATTTGAAAATCGACCCGCCCTTACTGGAAAACCCTATACAAGCGAACTGAACCAAAACAAAAGGTGCTCCTCCACCGAGCGTCTAATATGGGAGGGGCCACAATCTACGCTGACGATTGTTGCACAAGTTTCGATGCGATCTACGTATTACTCTTCAACAAAGGAAGTCCTCTTGCGCGACGTGAATTTTTCGCTCCATTGAGTCAGTTCCCGGCCCGCCAATCCCCGATCGCGTTATTTAGCGATAATCGTTCGTCGTGCCTCGATTAAAATATTGTCCGCGGTATCGGCGCGCGGCACGCGTCGTAATATCGTCGCCCTCCTCCGCCGCCTCTGTAAAATCCGATCAGAAAGTCACAGCAGCCGCTCGCCGATTCCCTCGACGGTTTATCGCGATCGGGCGTCACCGGCTATGAAACTGAATTTTCCGTCGACGAGCTCGAAAAGTGAACGACGTGGACGCGCCCGCGCGCGCGCGAAAGTTTGTTAACAAATATTGCCGGATGCACGTCGACGAATGTAAAGCGAGCTTTCTATTTTTATTTCGGCTCGCGTGCCGTAAATCTTGCACCGTCGTTCCATCGGGACGTTGTTAAAAAATATCGTTAAATATCACGATTTTTTTACAACAATATCTGAAATTAAACAGTAGGATGGCGGATCTTTTTTGACGCGTTGATGGGTGTTGTTTATTACAAATTCGCCGGTGTGCAAAACGAGCTTAACGCTGCTGCGAAATTTCGTAGAAATTACAAAATTCTCAGTTCATTAATTTCTATTCCATTCTATTATTATTGTATAATATATATAAATAAAATTACAAAATTCTCAGTTCATAAATTTTATTTATATATGTTGTACAATTATACCTTGTTAATTAAAAGATAATTATTTATTTATTTAATATTTTTGTCATGTAAGTGTCATCGAATCGGAAATAGTTGTTTTTAACAATAGCAGTTTTATCTGTCTCGAATGGAGCGTTCGAGCAAACGGCTTGTTTGTTTATTTTGTAATTTTATTTATATATATATATTGTACAACTATATCTTATCGATTAAAAGATAATTATTTATTTATTTATTTATTTAATATTTTTGTCGTATAGGCGTCATTGGATCGCGAAGGATTGATTTTAGCGAAAGCAGTTTTATCTCTCTCGAACGGAGCGTTCAAGCTTGTTTGTTCAATCATTTCAGTCGCAAGAGTCTAACTAATGAAAAATATGTCCGCGCGGTACGCTTGCTATGACGTAGAGAACGAGCCGGGAACGTTGCCGTTGACACCGAGTAGACGCAAATAATCATATTGTCGGGGAATGCGAAGCAATTAAGTCGAGTTCGTAGGTTCGTACCCCATGGCTTGGTCGACGAGCTTGTGACCTTATCTGAGTCGAACAGGCACCAATTATCGGCTTACCAGGAAGCACTGCTTCGCAGCCTACCTGTAATTAACCGAGCTTACTGCGCGATTCGAGCCCAAGGCGGAATCCTTGCATGTGACTACGCGTCGTTACGCGGTGGGATGCTACTCGGCGATGCAACGCGCATCTGTGCAACGCGCTACGACCCGCACAGTCTGCTTCCCTTTTCCGCTCGCAGTCGCGTCATCTTCTTGAAAAGATAACGCTACGCAGAGAGCGTTGACAGACCTCTTTAAGAGAAATTATTAACGCAATCGTGTTATTGTAGGGAATCGGTGCTGTGGGTTAACCCTTTACTGTCGAAGCTCGTTGAATTCGAAAGGCAAATGTGTTTTATCTGTGGTATTTTTATTTTATATAATTTATTGCGATTTATATTTGTAAATTTAGTTTTATATGATTTATATAGAATTTGGTATTTGTAAATTTATTACATTTATTAAATTTATTAGTATATTATATTTATTATATTTATTATATTTGAAAATATATTTTGTTCATTATTTACTAGGTGTCTATATATTCGTAAATTTAGATTGATATAATTTATATAATTTTATATTTATAAATGTGTAATATTATATTCATTATATTTATCAGTATATTATATTTATTATATTTATAACTATACTATATTCGTTACTTAATAGGAGTCTATTAGCAAGTAGAAAGCAATTTTAACAATTTTCTTTAATATAAAAGAATCTGACGCTTTGGCAATGATTTTAAAAAATAGTATACTAGTATTTAGTATCTATTATTTATAATAATAATAATAATAATATATAATATAATATAAAAATCTAATTAAAAGGCTACAAAACTCCTCGACTTTTCTATCTCAATTTCGTTGCATAAATTGCATTGGAAAAATCATTAAAAAATAATACCAAAGACAACTAAACGTCCGAAAGGGATTTAAATTTCCCCTAGTTTATAAAAGATTACGAGAGCCCCGGGTCGCCGTGGAGAAATTCGAAAATAAAGCCGGGGAAACGTTCGTTCCGGCTAGTGTAACGTCTACTTGAGCCATCTCCGATACATTCGACACACTTGCTGTTGCAATAAAACACCGGCACCGCGAATACATTATTCGTCGGAGCGTTCGCAAAGGCGCGCAACAAGGAACCAGAAATTTGCAAATAAAACATGAGGAACGTTCGCCGTGGCCGCGCCGCACCGCCACGAATATTTTCCGAAACAATCCTCTGACATTCTGTCCACTTCGTGGCGACGCTCCATTTCTCCTCGCGCGCGACCGATACCCGGAGTCGCCGCTTACACGCGTAATACTTTTACAACGATTTATTGAAATTCCAACGGGAAGAAAAAGAGGGGCGTCGGGGAGATCTATCGATTTAGTCTGTAGCACGGCAAATCCTGTCTTACGCTGATTAATGACCGCGATTATTCTGCGAGATCTAATTCCGAAGTACACCTCGGACCTGCTTCGCCCGAATTACTATTTGTCATGATTAGACGGGGCCGATTATTTATGCGAAATTGTGTATGATGACTGTGGGCGGTGGGATTGTTTTTTTAAATAATTATTGAATTATAATTGTTATTTGTAGATTATGAGTTAATGAGATGAAAGAAGTTGTTTTTTTATTGAATAGACGAAGGAATTTGTGCTTTCCTAATATAGACCATAGTAAATAAATAAAGTAAGTAAATAACTGAAATAACTGAAATAACTGAAATAACTGAAATAACTAAAATAATTAAAATAACTAAATAGTCCAAAATAATTATAATAACTAAAATAACTAAAATAATTAAAATAACTAAAATAACTAAATGGTCCAAAATAATTAAAATAACTAAAATAACTAAAATAATTAAAATAACTAAAATAACTAAATGGTCCAAAATAATTAAAATAACTAAATAGTGCAAATTAAATAAAATGCAAAAGAAAGCAAAAATAGCTAACTAAAGAAAAGCCAAGATCAAAACACATAAGTCACTTACGCCTCGAATTAATATTTAAGAAAATAATATTTCGCCACTTTATACCACTTTTCATCTATCTTACAATTTAAATTGAAGCTACTCATTTTTGCCATAAGTGTGTAAAGTCGGAAGTCTAGTCGTGACAAAGGGTGCTTGCAGAATAGAGGAGCGAGCGATGCACGTTGGATCGCGTGTGGTCGAATTCGTGCCGTATTTATGCAGCTGTTTGCCACGGACGGTGCATTTTTCAAACAATTCTAGGCCGGGTTGGTCGACGAGCAAAGGGAGCATCGCAAGAATCGGACACGCGCTGTGCACATCGGATAATCGCAGAGAGACAGAGAAAGAGAGAGAGGGGGAGAGAGGGAGAGAGATTGGGTCGCAATAAGACCAGCTCATTGGTGAACAGCCCCGGAATCGATACGACCGAATGAATTTAACAAACTCATTCGCTTGTTTAACCGGCAGCAGTTTCAGCAGCCACTGGCACAGAGAGCCGGAGCGGCAAAGATTTGCAGTGGTCTCGAGCGTGCCGAAGAGAATGATCGACCGATTCTGTCGAGCATGCCCTCCAGTCCATCCCTGTACTGCAATTTCGTAGCCGATGTCGACTGATCTTGTTCGCGTATCGCTTTGCGCCAGATATTCGGCGTGCCCGTCCTCGATTTCACCTCTTTCTCTCTCTTTTTACGTTTCTCTCTCTGTTTCCACTTTTCTCTCTTTTTTTCTCTCTTTTTTTCTCTCTTTCCTTCTTTTTCTCTTTTTCGACTTTCTGTCTTTTGATTTCTCTGTCTTTCTTTTGATTTTTCGCCTTCTTTCTTTTTTCTATTTCTTTCCCTTTTTCTTTCTTTTTCTATTCCTCTCTCTCTCTCTTTTCCTTCTTCTCTATCTGTCTCTCTTTGTATTTCTTTCTCTCTCTTTCTCTTTCTCAGCAACACCAGTTAATTTAAAAATTCATTGCAAACCACACTGCAACAAAAGTGGTCCCCACTTTATAGTTATTCCAAACTATTTATTATATTATATATTTATCACTGTTATTATTATTATTATGTATTTATTATATTACATACTCATTTATCATATTATATAATTATTACATACAGCAGACTACAATTTTGTTCATTGTATAGAGCAGTTATCAGAGAAAATAATAATCAATGATTTACATTTCATTTTACTATAAAATAATATAAAATTTATGTATCATTATATATAATTATAATATTATCCATATACAATTATACACAGTTATTGTATAATTTATATTATAATAATATATCCTAAAATAATATATAATTAATATATAATTAAAACTTGCACTACCAGGCGAGGTAATTAGTATTAATATTCAAAACCATATAAACAGTATATCAAAATATCTAAATAGTAACATTTAGTAACAAACACAAAATAAATAAACAAAATTCCAGGCAAAATTATCCACAATAGAACAAATTTTATTTTTTAATCACAAATACTCCGCGAATATCTATTATTAACTCTCCTATCTATTGTTAGTCTGAACAGCAAGATAAAATTGTATCCCACAGAGAAGTTCGTTCATCTCGCTCCTCAAGTTCGCAAACGCTATTTCACAGTGTCTGACCATGGCCGGACGATTCTACTTCGAACGTTTGTAACTCCGGTGCCGCGCGCGTCTCCGAAATAAAGAAATCAAGAAGTGGAACTAACCTTTTTCGCTTGCGAAAAAGTTCGTTCCCTTTTATTATCACAAGCCTCCGCGAATATAAGTTACTTGAAACGTGGACGATAATATTTTATCTCCAGCGATACTCACGATTGTCGGGAGTCCGCGAACGATGCCTCTTCGCGACTTACTTCACCGAAGGGTTCTACATTTTAACGGCGCGACGCGCCCCTGTTTTTTATGAATAAATGAATTCGAGAGGAAGAGCAGAGTCTTCCGAGAAATAAGTTCGGCGACGATGATTCTCTTTTTCTTTATTCGTTAATTATACAGTTTTTGGTAGTTTTATTCAAATTCTTATTTTTATAGGTTATTTTATAGGTATTATAATTAGAGAGAAGTTCGTTTTGATAATTAAATGATTAGATGTCGTAAAAATAAATTTTATATTTATTTACTTTAATTTTATATTTATTGACGCGATGAAATATTATCTTGAATAATCGTCTGGAGAGTCTTTACTTCTTCGTACACTTCTTATTATCACTTTTATTAATAATAATTTTTCATAATAATTATATAGTTATATAAACCATAACCTGAACATATTAATATAACAATATTAATAAATAACACTAATAAATATCAGTTACAAGAAGAAGAGTAAAACGAAGAATAATAATATTACATAATAATATAACAATATATTAATACAATAACATAACGACATATTAATACAACAATACTACTAATCATCGCTCAAACCCCATAGAACAACCCAAAAACTCTCCATTCCCATCACTAATATAATAAAACCATAAACTTCCTTCCCCAATCTATCCTTATCTAAACCTTATCCACTGTCTTATCCACGAAGAAACGAACATGAAAACGCACCGAAAGAACAACCTTCCCTCCCCCTAGCCTCATTATTTGCAACCGTAGCTTATTTTCCCTGATACACCCAGCAGAACTGCAAGAGTAACGAGCAGCACCCCTAGTCAGGTCAGCCGAGCGCCGACAGCAGCGATCATTTGTTTCCCCGGCGATCTAACATTCTTAGGCGCGAGACGAATTAAGCCGGGGATCAGCGTAACAGCGGAGCCGTTATTGTTTCCCGCGGGCGCGGGGATGACGAAGGGAAAAATCTGTAAGACCATTAGAGTAATTGAAAAGGAAAACTCGATGAAATACGGTCGAACGACGGCGCGGCGCTCGAGTTCGTTCTCAATTACCCGGACGTCGGGGGCTACTCCCGGAATTAGATTTCCGTGAGTAACGTACAAATGTTGGCCGTGTCAGGACTCCGCTCCGCGTCGCGCTGGTTCGCTACGCGTTGGTTCGCTCCGCGTCGCGTCGGTTCGCGCTGGTTCGGTTCGCGTCGCGTCGGTTCGCGCTGGTTCGGTTCGCGTCGCGTTGGTTCGCGCCGCGTCGGTTCGCGCCGCTTCGGTTCGCGCCGCATCGGTTCGCGCCGCATCGGTTCGCGCTGGTTCGGTTCGTGCCGCGTCGGTTCGCGCTGGTTCGCTACGCGCCGCTTCGGTTCGCGCCGTATCGGTTCGCGCCGTATCGGTTCGCGCCGCGTCGGTTCGCGCCGCGTCGGTTCGCGCCGCTTCGGTTCGCGCCGCTTCGGTTCGCGCCGCGTCGGGTCGCGCCGCTTCGGTTCGCGCTGCGTCAGTTCGCGCTGGTTCACTACGCGCTGCATTCTTGCCTGACAAGATGTCGCTTAATCTCGCCGCTCTGGGCGCTCCGTCGACAAGAATAGAGAGGAGCGGAGAGAAACTGAGAGGAGAGAGCGTCACCACCACTTTTCGCACCCTGCAGCGGGTTCATTAAGGCGCAATCAAACTCGCGCGGAACTTCGCGAGACGACACGACCGCTCGCGTTTCGAAGCTCCGACCGCGAGGCTCCTGGATTCGCTCGCGAACCTCTTGAATCCATCCGCTCGCCACCTGTATCCGCTCACTCGCCGATCAGCCCCAGCTCGGACGTATTAGTCTAACTCTTTCGTTCGCAATCAGCTTTCGCCAGCTTTTCTACAGCGCGGCCTGGAAAAATAGCGGAGCAATTTATTCGGCAAATTTGAGCCAAGTCAATTTTTGAATTCGCAGCTCTGTGATTTTATTACAGCGTTCCGGGGGGAGAGCGAAACCGATGCGGTCTCGTACCAATCTCCGGCGAGGGGTGGACGAAGGGATTTTGTAACAGAAATATGCGGGATATCGTTATTTGTTTAAAAAGTGGATTTAATAGGGCCCGGCTCGCGGCTGCGGAATTGTTTCGCTTAAATAGGACACCTAATTACGTTCCCTCGAGAGCGACGTTACGAGAAACGTTCTGGGAGCTTGCGTGGACCGGGTAGCACGGTCGTTATTAAATTTTTTTAATTGAGAACCATTGTTGTAGAAGTCGTTCGATGCGTTGGAACGTGTCTCGATGCTTTCGTTATCATGGGGACGTATTTTAGGGGATGGAAGGTGTGATGTAATGTTTTATTCGATGTTATAGTCGACGATGGTCGACATTTGTTTAGTTGTTCGTTGAGTTGTGCAGTTTATATTGGCAAACATGGCGCAATATTTTCTATGGAGTTGATCTATGGTGAACCATTAATGAGATCAGAAGCATTCGAGTCACTGTAAGCTAGGTTAGAGTACGCTGGATGGAATTTAAATAATATTCTAATAACAAAATGAAAAGATGAATACGCAATGATTGAAAAATAACAAAAAAGTTCCTCTATTTTTTTAGTAAGCGTTATTAATACTATACAGCGAAATTTACCTAGACAAAGTCAACTAAAATATTATTAACGAGAAACAAAGATATTGTGATAATAAAACTCCACCTTTATAGCTTTATATTACCTCAACGAATTTACGCCAATTAAATTTACACCAAGTAATTAGCCATAAAAATATAAATATTAAATATCAATATCACCATACTTATGCAAATTTCAGCTTGTAATTATGCATTTTATCCCTTGATATTTGCAAAAAAGAAACGAAGGACCTTTTTGCCTGACAAGTTGTTCTTTTATTTTCTTTTTATTATTATTCTCTTGCGTATTTAACCGACTGTTAATTTCACCACTACGATGCTCAGCTTTTTTATTAAAGCACACCATCGTCCCCGTAGAAAATTTCACGGACCGTATCGCGCGAACGAACGATGAGCTCTGACCGAAGCGGCAGCGGCCACTCGAAACAGTTTCTAATTTCCCGCGATTAATATTCCACTCGAAGTTTTTAATTAGCTTTTCAAGATGCTGCCGGATATTTCGAAGTTCGCCGGTTCGCGCGCGCGCGCGCGGCAGATACGCGTTTAATAAACTTATTAAGGACGTTCCGCGACCGTTCTCCGCGACGATGTGTAATTACGATTCTTCCGCGGCTTGGCTACGTTTCTTTCCGCGTTCGACAAATTCCGCATCGACCGCGGCGGAAATTTCGCAGCGACAGAGAACGCGGTTCGAAAGTTCGCGCGCGCTGACGTTAATTTATGAAGATTGGAACTAATGTGGAATTTTAAATAAAATCGAGCCCGGCCGTTAATAAAATGTTCATTAAATCGCGAGCTACCATAAATGCATAAAATTTCGCGATCTAATTGCGAGTATTCCGCGGAGGCCCTTAAACGAATTTATCTTTGCAGCGTTGCGCGCGCGCGCGGTTATTGCGTCTCGTGTACCGGAGATGGGTCCCCGAGCACCGCAAGTTATATCGAGCAATATTTGCACGAATCCTGCGTTCCGGGTTGTGTTACACCGTGCGTTGCGAAATTTGTTGATTTGCGGTTCTTTTCGGTTTAATGCGACGAAACTCGCGGTTCGGTGAAAGCGCTTTATCGAGAACAGTGTCGAGCTTTTTCGAGAAAACAGAGATATAATTGTTAATATTAGGGGTTGAAAATATATATTTACCAAAAGGAGATTCTCTTTTTAATTTTTAGTTGATTAGATCTTTGAAACATAGTGTTATAACAATGCAGAGAAAATTGTTTGGTTATAAAGTCGCAGTAATTGTTGTGTCGTATCGTTCGCCTCGTTGACGACTTGGATTTACGACCGGTTAACGAAGAAAGGTTGTAAGTCTAACTCCGGAGAATTCGTTTATTTACACTTTGTACAGAAGTGATCTCGATATAATTGACGTCGCGATATATAATAGTGATATGATTCCTTGCTCTTGCTACCTCGGTGCAAGAACAATGCTAACTTGATTCTAACTTGCTGTCTTCGATGTAAAGACGATTCTATTATTTTCATGTCGTGCTAGCCTTTAGGAAAACTCGGTTGCAGGAGGAATTTGGTGGAAGTGGAAAAATGTTTAAGGTAGGGATGGGAAGGAACTCTGTGGTAGGGGATGTTTTAGCAACGTTTGACAGGGATTTCCTCCAGGTCTGAATTTACCGTAAAAATAGCCGTCCGCGGAACGCTCGCGAGCCTGGCTTGGGCCTTCAGGCCTCTGTCCGCGGAGCCCCTTTGGAAACCCCCGAGTTTTATGATGCCAGCGTTCGCTATTGAGACCGAGAACAAGAGATTGTAAACCGATTACCATGCGTCGCGCGAAATATTAAAATTACTTGATGGTTCGGTTCCTCAAAAATAGCTTTTTACCATTACTAGCATCATAAACTGTAAATTGGCCTTCCTTGTCTGAATGCCGTTCTTGTTTGAAACAGTAATTGTTTCTCTTCAATGAATGTGTGTCTTGAAGTAACCCCATAGAATTAAGGGTTGGATGTACTTTAGTCTAACTTTTTCAGATCTATAAAATAAAGGACAGTCTATATTAACAATCTATGAAAGAATAGATTTATTTATACGAACTTTATTTATTCTTTTATTTGTTCTTTCATTGCCAACTACTGCTTGGTGCATCAGTGACAATTGTACTTCTCCCCTTCCCTTCTTACGACACAAAAAATCCTGTACAAAGACTATAGTTTCCTACAAAGCATAAACAAAGTACATCATTAAAAAAAAGGGAAGAATAAAGAAATTTCTCCAGTAATTATTTTTCCCTAGAACTATACTATTCTCGAGATATATAAATTTAAAGTTCCCATTCGCGCACCCTGCGCCGAATCTTCCGCATATCGTTGAACATCTGCACATTGTTCGTGCGATAAAAGCTACGCAATATTCACGCGCAAGCCCTCGAGATCGTTGTTCACCACTTGGACGGTTCGTGAAAGAAAGTGATGTCTCGCGATCAAAGAAAGTGATGTCTTCCGAGTGATTTCTCGCGGAACAATCCGCCGTGCAAACACGATCCCAACGGCGTCGCGACGGATCCGCTTGTCCACGCGTCGTTCGAAAAAACTGAAACGCTCGGATCCGCTCGGATCCGCGCGCGGATGAATATAATCCGAGCATCTGTACGCGCGATACGCGCGACAAACCCTCTCGTTCGCTCTAACGTATTCGCGTGGCTTGTCGCAGCATACGTCGCGTCGACGGTCGCAACTCCGTCGCAACAATGCCCCCATGCCCCCCTCCCCCTCCCCACCGGTAAACTCCGTGTGCCGCATGTCGATGCGCGGGCAGATCCGCCGCACCTTGTACCACTTAAACGCGACGTCACTTTCTCCATATTCATGACCATCGGCGGCTTTGTGCCCGCGCTCGCCCGTATAAAACCGCCCGCGGTACGGGGAGGGGGGGGACTTGTTCGATGGCCTGACCGAAAGCTCGGCCGATGGGCGGCGCGGGCGGAGAGAGACGAGCGGCTCTTGTTGTTCCTGATGGAAACGCGCGCGCGCCGCGATTCAATCCGACTACGGCCGCCGCGGCGCCGGATTACCTCAGGAACCGTGTCCGATGATCGATGCATATTTTAGAGGAACTGCAAACAACGTTTCCTGTTCGGTGGAATTAAAGAATTCATCGGCTTGCGGTCGTGAACCGGTTTGACCTGTTGGGCGTGGACGGACTTTGGGGATGCAGGATTTTTGTAAATAAATTGGTGTCTTTTTTTAGTATTTATTTTTCTTAGTGTAGATATGTACGGTAGCGGTGAAAAATTTAAGACGACGAATTTAATTTCAATTATACACGTGTAATGTAAGTACTATCTTTCCAATCAGTTTCTTATTTTGGGATAACGAAGACAAATGCTTGACCTTCTAATTCTCGAAGGCTCGTGTGTTAAATGTAAACATTATTGAGTCAACAATATTGACAATATTTCTCTACTGTAATATTTACTGTAATATTACGGTAGAGAAATGTGAAAAATTAATAGATTCAATGCCAAAAAGATGTGCCGAGGTTATAAAAAATAATGGATTTTGGACGAAATACTAAATATTTGTATTGAAAACCATTTTCTTCTGTTATTAAGTGTTAAATATATCTAAACAAGTCTGAGTAAAATTCTGACTTTTTGTGATCAGTATTTAAACATTTAAGTAAACCTGTAAATATAATAAATATAATCATTTCATTAATTATAAAATAAAAATCGTCAACTTCCACCGACCTTTATAACTTCACTCACTTAAAACAATAATAACAAATAAGTGTTAATCAAAGCAGCGCGAAAGGGGTTAACTGCGACCAACGCCGAACGCGCGAGGAAACGTATTTTCCAAAAAAAATTCCCGATAAATTCGCGCTGTCGCCATGGAGACACGTCGCCTAATGGAATCCGCGGGTTATCGTTCCGCGTTGATCGCGGTCGTTCTTTTTTTTTTGAGCGCGCGCGCGAGCCTCGGTATAATCGAGGTTCCGCAGCGTTCGAACAGAAAGTTGCTTTTTCCCCGCCTCTGAAATGATCAGCGCGAAAACCAGTTCGGGATCGAAACTTTTTCACGCGGACATTGTTGCGATCGCATTTGCGACGGGGTTTCGCAGGAAGTTGGTATTTTTTTCTTTTTTTTTTTTGGTTTTTCGCGACGCGAAAGCGAACGGGGCGTATCGGCCGGGGATAATCGGAAATCGGCGGGATTTTTTGCTTCTCTGTGATGTCCGATGCCGAGGGGAGATGAAACAGTCGCTATTGTTAGCGAGAAATATCGGTCTGCTCTTTTTTCGGTCACGTGGTCGGCAAGCGAAAAAGTCGACCGGGTTTGTCGAATTAACATCGTTGTCGTATCTGGTTCCATTTTGAAACGAGTATAGCAACGGTGGTTGCGAAGAAAACGAAAAATCTCCGCGGGAAGCTGAAAATGTCAAAGTTCATGGTGCATCCACCGAGGAACATCTAACTCATATTTTCCAGAGAAAGACGTGGTTGCAAAAGAATTATTGTTGCGCGGATTTATTTTATTTTTAGCAGACGAGAATCTCTGGAAATAAATAGAAATTCTTCTACAATTGCAGAAGCATAATTCATCTTATTATTATTATTATCTGAGTTGGACAAGATTATATTCGGATGTGAAATTGTATTCGAAATTATAGAACAAATATATGATTAAGCAACAATTTATCCAGGTGGCAAATTATAATTTCAAGTGATAAGATTTCATTCGAATTAAACTCTATTTTAGTAAACTGTTCTTCGTTGCTTGAATTTACTTATAGAGAAATTGAGATAAATATCAATTTATAGTAAATATTACAAAATATAGTACTTTATTGTATATAGTAATTTATTGACTAATTTCTTCTATACTAAATTTTACAATTAACTCTTTCTTTAATTACTGGATCGGAGAAGATTATTACATCTGAGTAAATAGAACATCGATGCATGACTAAATAATTTTTCTTCGCATGCAGAAACAGTCATTATAAATTCCAGGATTCACATTTAAAATGCACATACTCTTAAAAAATCACATGCAAAATGGTTAATAATTATTGCCATTATTGTTGGAGGAAAAAGCGAAGAATCATTAGAGAGAGATGGACAGAATAATTTCTTGAGAATACTTTGAAATATTCCACTCTAACTAATAATAATAATACTAAAAAATGACGATAATAATAATATAGATACTGACAACAATAACAATAATAATACTAATAACAATAATAATACTAATATAAATAATAATAAAAATAATAACAACGACGTCCAAATTGCGTCCATTTCGCGTCCCACGATCCGCCTCGCTTCGAAGTCCGAATAAAACCATCGGAAGGCTTAAAAAGGATACGGCAACGACAACAACGTAACAGCAGGTATCCCGGAGACGGGAAAAGGGACGCGACCACCTCGATTCCTGATGGATTTTTCGGGTAGCTGGAGTCCGCGTGGCGGCGACGCGGTGGCCGAAGAAAAATGGTTAAGGACGGAAAGAGCGCGGCGGCGGAACCGGCGAGCGGGGAGAGGGGTTAGCTCGAATAAAAGAAAACTAGGAAAGGAAAGAGCGCTGGTACTGAAGATCGCGGTGGAAGAAGAAGGATGGGGGAGGGGGAGGAAGAGAGAGGGCGCAGAAAAGTAGTACGTTCCTGTCGCTGGCTGGCGGAGCATAAGCGTGAAAAGCAGGAGGATCTCGAAGCGGCCGACCGACCGGGACAAAGGGTACAAAGAGGGATCCGAGCGGAGTCCGATCGGCGAGAGGGGGGGAGAAATAACGCGCCGGGAATTCGCGGGCAACATTCTAGTGACTTTCTATTTGGTAATGGCGGGGGCCCCTGCGCGCCGCGCGGAGCCCGGTGATGCAATATCTCGGTGCACTCGCCGAAATTGATACGGCCGGCCGAGTTACCTAAGACCCCGGGAAAGTACGGCGCTAACGAACCTTGTACGACGATTCGATCTCCCCGGGCACAATGTTGCTTTTCGCTCGCGAGGAAAGCCGGAAGGCTACTACGGACGGCTTTTACCCCGGTGTTTTTCGCGTCGCCGCGAATTCTGGTCGCGCGTGGAACGAATTTGATCAGAAGTTTGTTTGTCTACTATGAATTTTGGTAGCAGCGTATTTTTTCGTATTTTGTGGAATTATTTTTTCGTATTTTCTGGAATTATTTTTTCGTATTTTGTGGAATTATTTTTTCGTATTTTCTGGAATTATTTTTTCGTATTTTCTGGAATTATTTTTTCGTATTTATATAAAAAAGCGTGAAGGATTTGTTATATAATTTATTAAGTTTGGGTATCGTTTAAGTTTTTTTAACTATAGGAGGAGGAAGGGTTAAATGATTGTATAAAAGACGAAGCTGGGTCATGATTTATCCTAAACAAAAGCTCTTTGTTTGCGTATTAATAAATATATTTTTCATCATATTTACGTTTCGATATTTGGTATCTTTTTTGTAAAAAAGTAACGTATACGCTAAATTATATTAGAAATTTTAGTACAGATAGTATAATAGTTTTAGTATAAAACTTTGTAGAAGGTACAATATTAAATTTTAATTCTTATATAACAAGTATAAAATTTTAATTCTGATATAGCAAGTATAAAATTTTGTAGAAAGTATAATATAAAATTTTAATCCTTATATCATATAATAAATATTAATATAAACGAAATTCCAACTACCGTATCTGTAAATAAAATGATAGCTTCATCTACTCTAGAAAAATTGTTATATATTTAATATATTCTATAAAAAAAAAAGTCAGTTCAACATCTCAAAGAGTATCAAATCACTTACTCTAATTCTGAATTTCAATTGAAACTGAATACTAATTCTGAATTTCAATTGAAACTGAATACTAATTCTGATTTTCTAATTGAAAAGGGGTTAACACCCTCTCAAGACGAGTATAGTTATGGCACGCTTCACCATCACCGAGAAATTTATGAATCGTCGTAGCATAATGCGTTATTACTTCGCAAATTCGATCAGAGTTTTATCGCCCGTTTCACGGATCCATGAATCGTTCGAATAAAATGTTCCGCGATGTCAATTATACGAATTCATACGTCGATGGTTTTTATCAGTTCGAGAACCGTGCGCTTCTCGATCTTCCTGGTATCCGTTGCTCGGCGAGCTCCGCCGCTCACTTTTAATACCTATCAGTAGCTATTTTAACGGGCCATGAAATATTTACCGGCGAACGCGACACTCGCATTTAGCTCGAATTCAATTTTACTACCCCCATCGATTCTTTAAACGCTGTTGAATTAAATCATATCGAGCATTCGTGTGAAACGCGAGCGCGCGCCGGTCCTTGCGACGATTTTCGCTTTTCGTCGTTTATCGAGAGCACAATGCCAGGTGAGATGAGGTTCGTGAGCTTTATTAGCTTTATAAACGCTATGAATGAGGGATAGTTAGTCCATGCGATGTCTACTAAGACGAGCTATATCATCTATTCTCTTAACCCTTTTTTAAACCCAGTTTTTAAGTGAAAACTGTGCTTAACAAAATGACGTCTTTTTAACAAAAGTGTTGCTTGTAGCTTAAGAGATATTTAGAGATAGTTATACAATATTAAGAGATATTTATATACAATTCTGTTATTTATACCGATCGTCGCATGGACGCCGGATATATTCGGCGCTCGTACCGAAAGGGTTAAAACAAATGCGATCGTAACCTAGGAACAAGATTATAATATAAAAGCGAAATGTCGATATATTAATATCTACCTTGAAATTAACATGAACTTTCAGGTCGATACAAAATAGTACTATACACGTTATTAATATTCACATATCAGTCGGATTAATCCCAGGCCAACAATGGTCTTCTCACAGCGGATAAAAAGTCAAACCTGACTCGACAATATCAAACCTAACCTTTAAAACATTAAAAAATCGTGACTCATCACAATCCACAACAAACCATTCACAAGAATTAAATTCAAGAATTAAACGTTGCCTTTAATCTCTCATTACATGGAACAAAAGAAGATTGAACCAACTGCACGCGTAATAGTTGATAAAAGTAAGCAGCCCTAACTCGCTGGTCCCGGGAGACACCGCGTCCGCCGGCGGAAGTTTAACAATTCAAGAGAAAAGAGAGCAACGACCCCGACGAACAGAAAATTCATCCCACGTCCCAGTCTCAACGATCCCGTTAACAATTTGTCCGGGGATCCGTGGACATTCGTTATTCGGAAAAATGATTATCAATACTCGAAGCAGCGGGTGTCATCCTGCGAATCGCAGAGAGATTGCAGAGAGATTGTAGAGTGATCGTAGAGTAGGCGGGTGTAGAGATCGCAGAGAAGGCGAGTGTAGAGATCGCAGAGAAGGCGAGTGTAGAGATCGCAGAGAAGGCGAGCGTAGAGAAGAGGATTTGAAAGAGCAAAGAAGAAGAAGAAGAAGAATAAGACGTAGGTGGTCGGCAGTGGCCAGAGCGGACGTAAACGGCGCGGGGGTGGCCGGTGGGTGAGGGGTTGCGTGGGGAGAGCCGTCGAAGAAGACGGACGCAAAGTAGACGGGGACGGAGCGGGACTGCCGGATGGAAGGGTGTAGAAGAGAAGCGAAGAGCAGAGAGAGAGAGATAAAGAGAGGGAGAGAGAGAGAGAGAGCCGGAGCGGCGGGAAGGAAGGAAGGGCGACGGAGGAGGGGAAAGGGCGACGCGGAGTAGGTTGGTGGATTTTCCGGGCAGAGGAGGGGGGTATCTGGGGGTGGCGCCGCGGGCCGCGCCGTCGCCCAGCATCCCTCGCTTTCCACCCGCCCACCCTCATAAAGGCGCACCCTCACGCCGAGAGTATCTGGTAGTCATACGCTGGCCCGTTGCGAGCCCGCCGATATACCGCGCCTCTCTCGCACGCTCGCGCGCCGCTGCTCTCTCGCCCCGTGTTGTGTGGTGGCTGCACGCTTTGATCGCGACGACTCCCTGCGTGTGCCTGTGCGTTGACCCAGTTCGTCCTCGACGTTCGTCCTCGACGGGTCCGCGGCCAATAATAAAGCCGGGTGGGAACGAGACGAACGGAGACGAGGCAAGTCGAGAGCGCGAGCGATCGAGACCCACCGCGAGAAAGACGCCGGCGGAGAACCGCGTCGCCGAAGGGCGCGAGTGTAAACACGCCGGGATCCGCTCGCGGAGAGCGCGCCGACCGAGCCGCGGCAAGATCAGCCGCGAGCAGTTGCGATCCTCCTCCGGGCAGTGTCGTCGCTCACATGGTCTGTGTTTTGCGCCCCGTGGCGCCTCCTCCCTCTCCGCGCTCGCTGTTCACGCGAGCGAGCTGAACGCTCTCGCACACCGCGAGGCACGTCGCCGGAACGTCGAGCCAGCCCCGCGTCCTTACCCCTGCCGTGCAATGACCGCGCGACGCTGCCTTCGACGTGGCCTTCGGCGAGACGCGCGCAGACGTTAATATCACGTCGTCCGATCCGCTTTTGACGTCGTAGCTGCTCTCGTTAAGCCGACGTCACTGTCGCCGGAACAGCCGGCGGAAGGCACACGTCAACGTGGCCGCGTCGGCAACCAGCAGCTCCCCGAACCACGTCCGCTCGGCGGACCGTTGTCAATCGACGCGCTGCCACGCGCGAGCTGTGTGTGCGTGCACCTGACAGGAGAGTCCGTCGTCGATATCAAGCCCCTCCGGCAACCTGCGGGATCTTCTGGCGCGGAGCTAAAACGACTGGGGGCTGAAAGGGCAGTGTCGACGAGGATGTCGCGCCGTTTGGTCCACTGAAGCGTGCCGCAGCGACGAACGCGTGACGAGCGGTGCCGATACCTCGTCGCCGAGGCGGCGACCCGTGCGACATGGATACCTTCCTGATAATGGGCATCTTCTTCCTCTGCTACGAGGTCTGCGATCTGATCAGGCGTTACGCCACACCGCAAACGGCCGAGCCGCGCCGCTCGCTCGAGACAGCCCCAGCAGCAGCACCGACCTCGCAACGCGTGTTCTCGATCTCCCACAGGATGCAGAACCGTCCAGCCTGTTGCCCGCAGTAAGCCCGGGATCATCCGCCGCGGCCGACAGACTGTCCCGGCGAACACGGAGCGAGACGAGACCCGATCTGTCAGCTTCCGACGCGAGGATCGCGGTCCGAGGAGGAGCCGCCACGACACGTACGTGTCAGCTGATTCCAGACGGATTACTGCGAGAAGGTGGCTCACGGAGCTTCGACTATTAGTCGATACGCTCCTTTGATCGAGCAAAGAAGAACAGTTTTGCGGGGATTCTTTCATACCTTTAATTGACCAAGTCTTAGGCCGCCGTAATTCCCGTAACGAAGTGAAAAAGCGCCATCGACGTCTTCGAATTGGAAACATTCGTCCGCCGCCGTTCGCGTCGCAGACGAACAGACCCGAAAGTGTCCCCGAGTTAAATCGAACGTCTTCCTGCCAATCCATCGTCCCGCGTTGAGAGTTCACCTGCGCGGCACTCAGACCACCGGAACAAATCGAAAACACGGTCGGCATCGTATCGAATCGATCGCGCCGTACCATCGCGCGTAATCAACGTGCCGACAAATCCCCGGACACAGCGCAGTCAGGGCCGGGGAAAGTCTAGTCATCCCTCAAAGATTCGGCAGCGCCGGTATTAGCCTAAATTCCGTTCGTCCCAAAGGAATTCGGGATTGCGTCACGGCGTCCGAGCGCGACCATTAATCCCCCCCACGCCTGATCGACTGACAGACAAGCACGAGGAACGTTCGACGGCCAGAGCGCGGAGATCTCGCCGTGACGTTTACACGAATCAGCATGACATTAGGACGGTAATAGAGTCGGCGCGCATCCGTCAGACGGGCGAACCGGCCGTCGCGTCAAGCGATCGGCGATCGCGGCCGAGAGAGGAATCGTGCGCACCGACGAATCTACCGAACACGATGATGGAGCGCGTGCACTCGGCGCGGATCGATAGCGAGACGAGGTGAACGCGAAACGCGTGCAAGGATCGCGGCGTAGCCCGGGAACCTTAATCGATGCGATCGACGGGATCCCGGTTGATGTAGCGGGACGACGGATCTCCGTCTGAGAGCCAGCGGACCCTCGTGTGCACCGCGGGACGATGCGCGCTCGAGCGGAGTCGAGCGGAACGAGACACGGGGAAGCTGCTTGTCGGCTCTGCGTACCGGAGACGGTACCGCGTTGCTCGCGCGAGCGTTTCTACCAGTGAGCTTGCCGGCGACGTCTACCAGCGAGCCACGGATTGTCCCCCCGGCCGAGTCGAAGTTCGAGTGTGTCCTGCTGTTCCCTCTTCTTCTTCTTCTTCTTCTTGGATACGCGTCTCTCTGTTTACCACGCGCTGCAGCAGAGCTCCGGTTCCGCGCGGATGCACGGCAACACGGCGATCGATGATCCCCGGATGTCGCCGGGATCTGGACCCGAGAAGAAGTCCCGAGTTCGCCAAGAGACGTTGAGCTGGGATCGAGAGACCCGCTGCCAGTCTCCACGTGGCGTCGCTGCGGACGATTGTCGTCCTCCAAACTGCTCGACGATGCGCTCCTATCGTGGGCCCGACCTGACACCGCTGGATCTTCCGCGGGCCGAGTAACAGTGTCCTCGAACGGGACAGTTCTCTTCATCGGACAGTGCTCTTCGATCCTGTGCTTATTAACACTCTCTTCGCTTGTTCTTTGTGATTGACCTACTGTGCCACTGTTCGCCAGTGTTCGACTCGGCATCTGTTCTTCTTCTTCTTCCTCTTGAAGGTTTCGTCAGAGGACGGATTTTCTTCGGGGAAAATTCTTTTTCGTGAAGAGGATTTTTTAAAAAGTGTTCGAAATTGAGGATCGAAAGCTGTCGGAGAACGGTGTGGCCGATCCGGAAGGAGAGATGGACTCTCTGGAGCGCCTGATGAGCGCGGGTTTGCACCAGCCTGCACTCACGGCGGTCACCAGGTCACCGAACGTCTTCGTTCAGGCGAACCATTGCTCCGTGGTGGGCAGGAAGGGTCGCCACCTGACCGGCACCTTCTGCCTCACCGGGGATACCATGGAAGGCATTATACAGTGCCTCGTGTTCCTCAAAGCCTTCTCGGTAAGACTTCGACAAATTGTTTTATGGATTCTTTCGTTTACGAGATTTATCGGCGGCGGTTATTGACGCCCGTGCCAGCGAGATGCTATCGATGTACTTGACTTCGATAGATGATTCTATGCTTCATAGATGACTCTATACTTCATAGATGAGTCTACGTTTAAGCATAGTTATTTTTCGGCTGCGGATTTTATGCGTTTATGGGAAAAATAGACAATGAAGACGTAAAATAAAATTGATATACGTTTATTTTGATAGTGATTCAGGTCTACTTGTTATTTTTTATTGCTATGTATATTGTTCATTTAACAATTATTATTGCTATTTTAAGAGAAATTGTGTGTTTAGGTCTCTGAGATATATTTAAACAGTGCTACACATTGGTATATTTTTTTTATTGTTTTTTTTTTTAAACGCAAGCGCGTAATATTTTCGCTACTAATTTATTTGTATTTTATTTATTTTATGCACATCGAATTAATTTTGTGAATATAGTTATTGAAAATTGTAACTATAATAACTATTTTTCGTTTCGTTATGAAACAAATAAATCGCACTCTCATTGATCTAATCTTTTTAGAATTTTTATTTTAGAACGACTTATGCATTGATTAACAAATTAAGTAACCTGTTCGAAAGATCTCTTCCTGCTCTAAAAAGCTGCTATATCCGCTTAATAATTTAATTTAATTTCTCACGATTCTTCAGACTCTAAAATGGAATAAAATCATTTTCGACATCCGCTATTCTTCGCTTTTCGTCGAGGTCAGAAAGCTGCTAAAACAGCTCGTACAGATGTCACACGCGACTTTATTGCACAAAGTTAGTTTGTAAAGTTCGAAAACGATAACTTTAACCACAACGACACGCCCAGCACCGGATGACCTTTCGAATAACGACCTCGATACGCAGCGAAGAATAGCAGACGTCGAAAGCTGCGATTTCTGCCTCCATTTCTAAGCAATGAAAAATCACAAAAACTTAAATTATTCAAAACATGAATTATAACAGTTTCGTAGAATCAGAACAGATCTTTCAAACAGCTTAAACTCACTTTGCCAATTAATTAACAAGACATAAGAAAACAAAAACTCTACGGATTTATTTGTCGACGAATTAAATTCCTCTTTCAATGCTGCAAGTTGTAACCCGATCCGTGCTGCTGTCCGTTCTTTCATCAGAGTTTACATTCTATGTACCGCGAACGTGAGTTCAACAACGAACGGCGTTCGACGAGCAAAGTGGCCACGCGCAAAATTGCCGCCGCGGAAAGATCGTCGTAGGCCCTGTCCGCGAGGAACGGCGTCGGCTGCGCAACACCGAAACCGGCTTGTCCCTGTTCTCGTGAATATCAGACTAATACGCCCGGGAGCCTGTTCCATTTAACCGGCTGGGCCAAGTGGATGGGAAACAATGTCGAAATTGTTTGCCAAATATTCGTGGAACGCCGGTCGTAGAAAGCACGTCGCTGGGGAGAAGCGCGATAATGACGGCGATACACGCCGCGAACGAGACCCAGAGCCGCGCCACGAATCGGAAGATGTAGGCTCGATGGGACGGGATCCGGGGAAACGGGACGACGTTCAACGTGATCGTCGCGCGTAACGATCATCACCGCGAAAATTACCGGCGACGGTCTGATTAGAAAGATAACGATCGGACGAAAGTGCGACAGTTCGCACGAGACGTCCGCGTTTGTCAGAACACACGCCGTTTGAGGTATTGTGAAGTTGTCGGAGAAAGCATTGACTGGACTACTGATGCGCTCGGGGTAAGAAAGGCGCTGTCGAAGAAGCGCAATTCTATGCGTGGCGATTTAACGTTGACATTAGATCGCAAAAACCTCGAATTAAAGCAAAAACCTCGAATTAAAGCAAAAACCTCGAATTAAAGCAACAACCTCGAATTAAAGCAAAAACCTCGAATTAAAGCAACAACCTCGAATTAAAGCAGAAACCTCGAGTTAAAGCAAAAACCTCGAATTGACGCAAGAAGCTCGACTTAAAGCAAAAAGCTCGATTTAAAGCAAAAAGCTCGATTTAAAACAAAAAGCTCGACTTAAAGCAAAAAGCTCGACTTAAAGCAAAAAGCTCGATTTAAAGCAAAAAGCTCGACTTAAAGTAAAAATCTTGCATTAAAGCAAAAACCTCGAATTATCGCAGAAATTATTGCTACTAGCATCGCTGTCTGATTTTATACGATTCGTACTACTGGAAAGATTCTTTTTCTACGCAATTTTGCCAGTGTATGATCAAATATAGTTCGTACTACTGCTGCGATCATTTCTAAAGTTGCTATTGTTAGTTCTTCGTCGAGCTAGAGTCGTATTGTGATCGGATTTTTTGTTTATTCTTGTTCGATTTCATTGGATTTGTACTACTGTGATATTTTTCTGTCGACGTCTGAGCATGTTCAGTTTACTCTACTGAAGAGTGTGTTAATTTATTATTTTCTTTTACTTACATCTAGATGCATTTTTAATGGAAACGACAAGTTTAAGACATTATTTAAAAATTAAAGCCATTAAAAGGATAAAATATACATCATTGTATCGTTTCGAATTTAACAAAATTATTTAAAAAAGAAGAATGGACTTTAGATTTAGTTTCAGTTTTTTACAATTTTAGTCCATTTATATTTTGCAAAAAATCCGTGTTATTATATATTACATTACATTCATATTATTACTATACATCCACACTATTTTTATATCTTATCTAAATTCGCTACAATCAATGCCAGATTAGAAACACTCTACCTTACCGTAGCATTTCTCGCTAACCACGCTATTGTAGTATAACTGCAAGCAAAACTTGGCACTACAGTATAATTTTCTCCCTCAAAAACGTGATTCGTACCTTCGCCAACATTTCGTCCGAATCCAATACACATATTCTGCTGCAGGCATTGTTCTCAAATTGATTCTTTCGTCCATCAAACCTCGAAACTCCCTCCACCAAGATCCACAAATTGCGGCAGACTGTGAGATCAGCGATCAGCGTTTGATGACCTAATTATTACCTTAACCACTTGTACCATTTTTCTAAGAAATTAGTGCGATCGAAAAATAATCCGATCGTAGTAATTGTAAAAAAAAACAAAGAATTTTATATTTATCGTTTGCTTATATCTAGTAGAATGTTTAACCCTTTGCACAGGAGTGGCGACTCTGCCATTGAAATTGTTCTAGCACCTTGCAAAATTATTTTTATAGACATCAGCAAAGCTCAGATTGAAAAATTTGTTGAAACTGTAATTGTTATAAATGAGTTACGGGACTCAATTTCATATGCATAGAATAAATTATAGTTTTATAAAATATAAACCATAGAAGCCAGAAAAATTATTTTAGATTTCCAGTTGAAATGTCTTCGAGTGCGAATGAAATGTCTTCGAATGCGAATGAAATGTCTTCGAGTGCAAAGGGTTAAATATTGTTGACAAGAGAATAAAATTTGATTCCTTCTCAAAGGAACGGATGAACATTCATTCTTAACAGTTTCGTACCTAAAAACTTTATTGTTCTAAACCTCCATCAGTACTCTGACTCGTTAAAGTACGGCAAGGGGTTAATTAGACAGCTCGGTTCCGATAAAAGAGCTCCAGCTTCCGAAGCCGAAGATCCCGTCGGAAAAGAGTTCACGCGCGTCCGTCCCGATCGCGATCCCGGCAGCTTGTTACACAGCCGGGGTAGCATCTATCCGAAGTAATTAGTTGATCCCCGGGAGCTCGAAGTCGAATTAGAGATTAGAACTTCGCGGGAGCTCGCGCGATTTCAACTTGCCAACAATTTGCGATCGAACCGGTGGGAGGGGGGAGAAAGTCTTCGGGCGTCGTCGCCAGTAAATTGGACCGCTTCGGCTCTCTCTCGCCGTTCTCTTCCCGGCAAGAATCGGTGGCCGTTCGATTAAAGAACAAGCACGGGATGCCTTCTCCGCGGCTTATTGAAACCCCGCGAGTGAGTCATAGCTTCTCAGGCTTTCATCGATTACACGGCGAAGTCGGAAACGCGTGTCCTGAACAGCGTCCCTTCGGCCCTGGTGCACATACAGTCAGTCCCATAAGTATTCGTACCTTCGTTGCGTATAAGAGAAATTTGTTGAAATCAAGGGACGCATGTAAGATTTTGCAATAAACTTTTTATTATGAATGAACACATGTATAACGTTTATTTATACGAAATTATAAGAAAATTGATTAACTAATAACAAAAATATATCGATTTTATTCCTCGTAGTATGTGATAACAGTTCACAAAAGTATTCGCACCAATGTAGATTTTGTCAAAAAATCGCATATTGGAGTAGCTCTTTTACTTTATATTAATTTAAAGAAACTTATGGAACAAGTTTATGGTAAAAATGCATCCCTTGATTTCAACAGATTTCTCTTATAAGCAACAAGGGTTACGAATACTTATGGGACTGACTGTAAATCCGTGCGCCAAAGCCCTTCGCATCTCGCCCTTGGCTCATCCTCCGTTCCGCGCCCGGAATCCTCTCCCACCGCTGTAATCGGAAGCCTGAATCAATAGGCACGCTCCTGGGTGGTGCATCAGCGATGGAATTTCGTTCTTTTTTTTTTTTTACGGTCATTGTCAATCAATTCCAACGGAAAACGCGCGGAATCCGTTCGGAAGTCAATAGTCATTCGAATATGAAACGTCCAGGCCATTTATTTCGCTATATCCGGCGAAACCTATCGGCGCATTACAAGCTCTCTCTCAATGGGACTCGAAACCACGCGTATTCAGCGGGAGCAAATTTTATACATCGGCGCACGGTTCCCTAAGCCTTTTAAATAATTTCAGTCGATGGTGTACGCGATCCCCCCTCCCGCCCGACCCGCCTATTCACGGTTTATCGACTGACGGCGAATCGAACGTTGTAGCCTTCCAGTTTTATTGTTTTTATTCCGGCGCTGTCGGCGGCCGCGGTTTTACAACGAAGCCGCCTCTATGTTATTTCATTTGAAAACCTTTTTCGCGTATCTTCGGAGAGATATTGTTACCAGAAAATGGTAGAGGAAGTATTAACAAATTCTTGTGAGAATTTTATTGTTTTGTTAGAATATCGATTATTAGAAGTTTTATGATTTTATTAATGGATTGAGAGAAGAAGAATAATCATTTATATATATATTTAATATGCGTGCCTATATTTATTTGAATGCTCAATCTTTTTAGTATTGCGCAATATATATCGTTGATGGCCTTTATACGGTTTTTGCATTTTTTTTTTAATTATTCAAATTTAAATTATTATATTATCTTTTTAGTCTAGATTCTTTGAGTTACTATATACTTTCGTTAAATAATTTGACTTCCTCTAAATATGACATAACCTTTGACTAATATCGTATTTTCCTTTTCTTTTTGTCTCCACTCGTATTTATTGCAATACACAAGTAAATCAACTATAAAGAAAAAAAAATGTCGATTTCTTAAAATCTTTAATAAAGAACAGCTTCCTTCCCCATTTTTCATTTCTCTTTGCCCCTTCTCATATACATTGCAATGAATCCCCATCATTTGTTATTATCAAATTGAATAAAAGTCACTCCAATCATAAAACGACAATTACGTGAACGAAACGAATCGAAATGATTCGATCTATCCGCTTTGAAGCCGATCCCCCGTCACGACGACGTTCCCGCGCGTCGTCGAAATATTATTTATGACGGTTTTCGATATTATACCGGCAGAACGGGCAGGAAGTCGACACAAAACGGTCCACCGCCGTCAATCTCAATTCCAGGGGCAGTTAGCGGACCGATCAAACTCGGTCGATGAGTCCACGCTGCTGCCCTCGGCACCTGTCCAGTTCCATCTGTCAGGGGGCTCTCCCTCTCTATGGGAGACCTCAACGGCCACACGCGACCTCCGACCGCAAACGACTCTAAGTTCATCTGGGTCATGCGCCGGTACAAATCGAAAACAAATTGTACGCTCGCGGAGACCACCTTTTCGGTACACGCTCGTCGCGGTATCGGCAGAGAGCGAGAGAGAGAGAGAGAGAGTGAGAGAGAGAGAAAGAGAGAGTGAGAGAGAGAGAGTGAGAGAGAGAGAGAAAGAGAGAGTGAGAGAGAGAGAGAGAAAGAGAGATTGAGAGAGAGAGTGAGAGAGAGAGATACCTGGCTCGTTCAGAAACCGCACAAACTACCCCCCCTCGCTCCCCCTCGACAAAGCTGTCCGGGACGGGCGTCTTCGCGAGAGCCGCCCGCGTTCCGTTTGTAGGACACTTCAATCTCCTGCCCTTTGAATTCGCCTCTTTGATCGGCGGGGATACGATATCGCCCGGGTGACAAGCCGACATTTCTTACGGCGGAGGGGGCGCCGTGAGAACCGTCTAAAAATAAAACGCCAATTGCCGGGATCATACGGGGCGCGCGCCGTCATAAATCCTTTTAACCTATGATATCGCGCCGCACTCTCGCCGGAAGGACTTCATTTTCCGGAAAATCGCGGACATTAATCACGGTCGGCCTCGTGGCCGAGTCTCTTCGAGGAATTCATTTCGGGAACCGCGAAATTATTTCGACACGTGTGGACGATTTTTTTTCTGAAAACGGTGGCATTTCATGTTTTAACCATTTCTGTGCCGTGATGGTTGCAGGATATAGGTGACAGAGTAATGTTTGGCAGTTTTATTTTAATATATAAGGACGAACTAATTTTACTAGGATATTTGAAATGGAAAACAGTTGAAGCACTGTTTATTATGATAAATTTTATCTTAGCAGTTTTAATTTTGTTATTCAAATAGAAATTTAATATATTTAAAAATCATGAAATTATCTATAAATTTTTAGAACACCTTTCGCTTGTGCTCGAAGTTTGAATAAATACATATCTGCAACTTGCATAATAAAATAATAAAACCATGATCTATCGCATTAACCGCAAACACCAAAAATTCTCTCCATCTCTCAATAATACCTCAAAATCTTAAAAATCGTTTCCTTCATCCCCAGCAGGTGACATTCACCGATTATCCATCGCGGGCCAATCTCTTCTCACCTCCGCGTTCGAATTTCACTAATTTTTTTTTTCCAGCAGCCATCGTAACAAACGATCGGCGGTTCCCTCGCGCCGGCAAACCCAATTGTCTTCGAAATGGAGACAAATCGCGGAGATTCTCGAGGCCCCGGCGATTGATACCGGCGCCCACCGCGTCACGCCATCTTCCCATGAAAGAACCCGGAAAATGAGGGACAGGGTCGCGGGGGCCGGGTCGCTAAATCGTCGATAATGAGAATTCGGTGCCGGGGCTCTCGGAATTATACGAGAGAACGTCGCTCGTCGCCCGTCGTCGGTGACTCGCGGGAACGGCTTTCGACAGTCGGATAAGGAGATAATCTGCGCAGGTTCGACATGCAAGAAACTCTCTCTCTCTAACGGTACCCTCTCCCGGCACCCTCTCCCGCCTTTCGAAAGAAATTTCCCGTTCTGGGGTACCCCGGTCCTCCGCCCACGCGCGCCGCCACGGCAACTGGGTCAAAGAATTTTCATCGCGGCACACCGATGCAGATTGCACACACGGAGAGCACCGGCGAACAATCGTGCACAGAGAGAAAACCGGTTCCACCCATTAGAGATATACATTGGAATCGAATTTGTTCTGCTGGGTGTTTACACGGTCATCTTCGAGTTGGAATGTTTTTTAACACGATGCGATTGTGGAACTTTCTTTCTCCTTTTTTCTCTTTTATCTTTACTTGCTGTTTTTCCTTGTGGGTCTATTGTTTTAGCTCTTTATTTCTTTCTCTTCTTAGTTTGTGTCTGTTTGCCTCTCTTTTTGTAGATCTTGTTCTCTTTTCCTAGCTTTTTCTTTCTTTTCCTAGCTTTCTCTTTCTTTTCCTAGCTCTGTCCCTCTTTCTCTCTAGCTTTCTTTCTCTTTTTCTGGTACTCTCATTCTAGCTGTCTTTCTTTCTCTTTCTATCATTCTGGGTATCTGCTTCTTTTTCTTTCTTTCTTTCTCATTCTAGTACTCTGTCAATTCTTCATTTCTTCTCTTTGTCCCATTTTAGATCTCTGTGTCTCTTTATCTCTCTCATTCTAGCTCTCTATCTCTCTTTTTCCATCTGTCTTTTTCTATAGCTCTTTGCCTCTCTCTCTCTCTTTCATTCTAGCTTTAACTCTCTCTCTCTCTCTCTTTAATTTTCTGCCTACTCGCCTCTCTTTTTCTCTTTCTCCCGCTCTCTTCCTCTCTTTTTTCACTTAGCTGTCTGCTCCCTGTCTTTTTCGCTCTTTCCGCTCTCATTCCGAAACGATTGCAGCCGAGCTCATATTCTATTATCTCTGGAATAGTACCCTGTTTTCTTAGATTACTTTTCTTCTTCAGAACACGACGACTTTTGACTAGAAATTCGTGGTTTCATTTTTGCAAAGTACACCTGGCTCTGTTCTTACATGGCGGATACGTTGCAGAAAAGAAACCGTAGAAAAGAAAATATTGTATTTAACCCTTTGCCGTACCATTTCCTTTTAACTACTATGATTAGAATTTTTCGATCGTATTAATTTCTTCGAAGAGAAAGGAATTTAATATTTAATATTTAATATTTATTATGTGTTTGGATCCAGTCGAATATTTAAATATTATTAACAGGAAAATAAAATTTGAATCTTACATAAACAAACGGCTAAATATTCATAATTAACAACTTATTAATAAAAATCGCCATCGCGACTCTGACTCTTTAAAGTATAACAAGAGTTTCAATTTCTAAACCGTCTTTCTCTAAATATAATTATTTAAACAATTTTCTCTCTAGACAACTATTTCATTTAACACAACCCCTTCAACAGTTCGGAGAAAAGATAGCGCGAGCGGTTTTCTTGTTTCGAGCGGCTCGTTCCGTGCATCGCCGTTCCGCGCCGCGAGGCGGGCACGCCGTATAATTAATTCTGACTTTTTCATGGGGCTCGAACGTTGTTGTTCGACTGCTCGCGCATCGCCGGCGGGACGCGGATGAATGAGGCATAATAATATAATATGGAAATATTAATCAAATTCCCGGCGCTGTTTGTTTCCCTCTTTTCGTGTGCTCGCGCGACCCATCGACGCGGTTTCGTTTAATAACTCTGCTTTCGTTGCGCCGCTGTACGAGGGAATATCAATTTTTGCAATGCAATCTCGATTTATTACGACACGTTATTTGCTGCGGCGCGGGGAACAAAGGGACACGTTCGCGGTGGTTGTTGGATTGTTGCTGCGTGTATTCAGCATTGTGGGCAGACTGGAGATAATTATACAAGTGTGTGTATTTATAGGAAATAGTTGAAAGGATGGGTAATAATTTTCTGGATAATATTTTGTTTTTTGATAAAAATACTTTATTTTTATCACTATAATTTTTGTGCAATGCGTAGGAGTTGATTTATGAGTAGAAATATGTATGCAATAATGTATAGCAAAATAGTAAAAAATATATATTTGTGCAATAATGTACAGCAAAGCAATCAAAAATATATAATTTTAATATTAATTTTTAAATATATATTATTTACTATCCAATAATGTATAGCAAAACAGTAAAAACAATATATATATATGCAGTAATGTAAAGCAATACACTAAAAAATATATAAATGCAATAATGTAGTAAAACAGTAATTCCGAATACGTAAATTAATTTTGGCAAACAAACGTCGCCAATTTAAAGCATTTACCTCAGAAATTATCTCACACAATAACAAATTAACATATTAACGTATTTCTCGTTATCAATTCATATATGATAAAGCAAGTGGATCGGATTCAAAAGCATGAAAATGTTTCGGGAATATTAAAATGGTTAAAGAAATGAAATAATTATACGTCCAGCTCTTGCACGTCCGTAATTAATGCAGAGAATTTTTAGTTTTCATTAAAATCCACAGTCTACTCATTATACTATATGTTTTATATACATATTTATGTATAGTATATATGCTTTGCATATCCTGCATATTTTTCGCGAATAAACCGCCATACGCATTTCACATATTTATAGTGCATAAACTTCCGCAGTTTAATCATGACAAACCAAGGGTACCGGCGATAGCATGATGATGATGACGCTTTGCGGATGGTCGTCCGTTGATTTACATTGATCGCAATACTGAAGCGTATAGCAAACGATATTCCACGCTGGAGACAGGACGCCTAATTATTGCATGTCCGGTGCCTAATTATTGCTGCGGATGGCAAGCATTCGCACGATTAATGCCAGTATCTTGCTACCGATTTATTTGCTCGACGATTTTTAGTGAAATTTATTACATGGTTCTTATTGCTTCTTGTAGCATTTATTTTTGTTTAGAGAGAAGTTAGTTTGGTATTTTGAGATTTTGGTATTTCGAGATTTTGAAATTTTGAGATTTAGATATTTTGATATTTTGATATTTTGATATTTTGATATTTTGATATTTTGATATTTTGATTAATACTGAAATATTGAAATATTTCAATATTTCAATATTTCAATATTTCAATATTTCAATATTTCAGTATTTCAATATTTCAATATTTCAATATTTCAATATTTCAATATTTTAATATTTCAATATTTCAATATTTATTTCAATATTTCAGTATTTCAATATTTCAATATTTCAATATTTATTTCAATATTTCAATATTTATTTCAATATTTCAGTATTTCAATATTTCAATATGTTATACAGTTCTCAGTACATATTCTATAGATCTCTCGAGGGTCCAAAATGTTACAAATCTTTGAAACTATTTTTCACAAGCCATTCGAATTTTTAAACCATGATTGATGGTGACATCTTGTCGACCATCGTGACAAACACGACCGACGACAAAAATTACGAGGATGGCCCGGTGTTTTTATGGAGGCTGACGTTTAAAACACAAACACCGGTGTACTTTGCGTTAGCGTAGTCATCTTCAGAAGATGGTTCGTTGACATACAGGGTGCTCAAAATGTACGAAACCGAAAGGAACGTCGCTAAACCATCTACTTTTATTCTGAACGATTTAATTGTATTCGATTTCTTTGTATGGATGAAGCATAAACAAAATTTATATTATAATTCCGAAGGCCTTCAAGATTTATTATTATTATTGTTATTATTATCGTATGGTTATTGATATTATTAACTATTAGTCTGTTGTTAAAAAAAAATTGCATTCGAGCAATTTTTCCAATGAGTTCGTCGAATAAAGTTCCATTCGAAGAAGTCCTTCGAATAAAATTTTATTCAAGCTGCGATTTTAATACAATTTTATTCAAACAATAATTCGAATAAAATTTTATCCAAACAAGGATTCGAATAAAATTTTATCCAAACAAGGATTCGAATAAACTTTTATTCGAACAAGGATTCGAATAAACTGTTATTCGTACAACGATTCAAATATAATTCTATTGAACCAACAATTCATGCAAAACTTTATTCAACCAACGACTCTAATATAATTTTATTCAACCAACGACTGAACAACCGTCTCAAGAAAAAGAAAAATGATTCCGAATAAAATTTCCTTCGTTATTCGAACGTAGTATGCCGAGCCCCGATGAAGAGCCGTCTTCCGACTCCATAATTCTGGAGCATCCTATAGACGCCGCGCGGCTGTCGTTCTTCGGTCGAGTAGATGGCATTCTTCGTTTGCTTCGCGCTGCTCCGAGACGAAGGGTGCGAGGAAGGGCGGCGATAACATCTCTATGAGACCGGCTATGAATTTTTATCCAGGCCTGTGGCCCGTGGGCTATACGGGCCTACGGGCGAGTAACGAACGAATCGCGATGGCCTCTAAAGAAAAAACCACTTACCCCGGTGAGCTCGTTTGACGATAAAAGTTATTGGCGCGGCGATGACGTAACGGGTTGGGGAGGGACGGCGCTGGTCTTCGCAGAGAAAAGGAGATAGGCATGGAAAAAAGGTGATAGCCGAAGAGGAAAGGGGATAGTCGTAGAGAAAAGGAGATAGCTCTAGAGAAAAGGAGACAGTTATAGAGAAAAGGGGATAGCCCCAGAGAAAAGGAGACAGTCATAGAGAAAGGGAGACGTACCTAGAGAAAAGGAGATAGATGTAGAGAGAAAGAGATAGCAATAGAGAAAAGGAGATAGCCGAAGAGGAAAGGGGATAGCCCTAGAGAAAAGGAGACAACCTTAGAGAAAAGGAGACAGCCCTAGCGAAAAGGAGCCAGCCCTAGCGAAAGGAAGACAGCCTTAAAGAAAAAGAGACAGCCCTAGAAAAGGGCAAAGGGAAAGGGCTGCAAGAAGATCCCTACTCTGAATGGCCAAGAGTCGAAGCTCCTCGAACGATGGAACAGGGAAGCGGAATAAAGATGGAGAACGGTTTAAGGAAAAATCGTGGTTCCTCGGGTCCCCGGTTAACGATGAATCACGTTCCGCGGCTCCCTTTTAATACGACTTTTCGCTTCCCGGGGATCCAACCGACGCCGACGCCCAGCGCCGAATCCCGATCCGCCCGGGTATTAGCCGAACCCCGACGACCGCGAGATCGGACGCAATACCGAGTTATGAACTTTCCGCGAAACTGACGCTGGAACTGCTAATATCGCTGAGTGCGTTTTCCTGGAAATCCTTTTGGCCCGCCCTCTCTCTACCACCACCCTTTCCTACCTACCTCCCTCCTCCTCCTCCTCCTCCTCCTCCTCCTCCTACTCTCGCGGTCGGCGTATTAATAAAGTTCCCGTTTGAATTAAGCCGCAGGGATCGACTAGGGATTCACGGGTTTCACCGGGTCGCTGGTTGACCGACATCGACTTCCTCGATCACGATGTTAACCCTTTCGGGTCCTGCGTCTATTATGTGATAGCACAGATGTTTATTTGTTCCTACTTTTTAGCTGGTTAGTTTTGATAAACTTTAGGTACTTGTGATAAACTATGTTGTTTATAAATATTTTAGTTGGTCGAACACAAGTTGCGCTGTTATTTTGTTGTAATATTAGTGTAGAACTAATTGATGTATGCTGTGGTGCTTAAATAGCTTTTTGAAAGTAATCGAAATATTCTGGTATAAATGGGTTAATTTCTGGATTTTTGGTAGTCATTTTTGATGTTGTCTGACCGTTGGTCGTCTTATTCCACTTGATACAATTTTCTTTACATTATTTGACTCGTCACGAAGTAAGCTATTCTACTTGTCCGACTACACAGCTACTTATTTTACTTATTCGATAGCAAGTGATCTCTGTGCTGACTCTCTTGGCTGACCATATACCAGGACTATACTACTTGTACAGACTCTGATGACTCCCATTCCACTTCTGCAATTATGGATATATTATAAAATATAGTATCATTGCACTTTTATGCTAAGTAAAAATTGTTCAAGACAGCTACAACCAACAATAATTTAAATAAAAATTAATCGTCCCTTTTCAAATCATTTTAACAATTTCAAAATACCATAACAATATTCTCACTTTCTTCTCATACCTTCAAAATTTGATATCTTTAACAAAAATCCATTCAATCCATCTACAATAAATATTAAAACCCAGCTCAATCCAGCTCCGGCAATAATCACCGAGATTTACAACAATTCCTGAAGCTCGAAATTAATGAACATCCGGAATCGAAGTCACGGCATTAAAATAATAAAAAATCCAAATGCCGGATGCTCTCCGGTCATTATCGAGTTCGCGGGCGAGAGCCTCGGCCGCGTTGAATTAAAAATCAGGTTAAATAATCGAATCGGTCGGACGGGCGGCTGGCGACGCGCAATTCCCCCTCCCCCGCCTCCCCAGTCCCCATACAAACACCAAGAAATAATTCACACGGCTATTATCGGACGACTGCGTCCGCACGGTGTGTCCCGGTTTCCCCCCGGCGCGAAACCGAATTATCTACGTCTGGTAGAGTCCTGACCGCGTTCCGCATTCCGCGGACTGTTTATTTAAAATTTCCAACGAAAATATACTTCCCGCCCCATTCAATATCGTCCCGAGTTATGGCCGTCCTCTTCTCTCTCCGTTCGTTTTCCCCCGACCAGGTATTTACATTCATAAAATCAAATTCCCGTTCCGCGGGGAAATTGAATCGCGCGACGCTCCGAATTACTATGGTGACCCGACAACCCGATTGACTTTGCTATATTTAACCCCTTGCCGTACCATTTTCTTCGTCGTATTTTTACGTCACTTTAATGCTATCCCGTAGTTTCTAACCGAGAAACGAATTAGCGCAGTTTGTTTTAAACGCCGTACGGATTTATATAATTTAATTTATATATTTATATTTAAAATTACCGAGACGGCAAACACGACGGTAGCTTCGAACAATCGCATTGTTCTAGACGCGTTCGCGAACGTGACGGTTCGGAACCGCATTGGCCTGAGTCAAGTTTTCGACAATCCGAACTTGCGTTCTCACGAGTTCGTGGATGAGAATGATGGAGCAATTGTTAAGATGCAAAATGATTTGGAAGCTGAAATATTCAATTTGAATATATTTTATTTATTATATTTTCATTTGAATATTTTACCAATATTTTTCCTGATACTATATTAAGTTCTGCTCGAACCTCTGTTTACCTAACCTCGTCTAGTTTGTTAAACGATGCAACAGTAAAATCAGCCATACTTCGCGCAATTGCCTGTAGGACACAATACAAATCAAGCTTAACCCTTTGCACTCGGTTGTCCCATCTCAGGGGACATCGTAATTCTAGTATATGACTAAACATTAAAGTTTATTTAATAATTATATAAGTCTACAAATTCATATAAATCGAATATTATTATCACAATATTATATATACATATATACATATATATCGTATACTATATAATAATATAAATGTTTATAAGCGCTGGTAGGTAGCAGCCATAAGTGCAAAAGGTTAACAAACAAATATCGTCTATTAACTTCGCATCGAAAAGTAAGGAAGACACTTATAGAACAGTCTAATATTATAAAGGACGCCGTCATTGTCGTTCAATTTCGCTTTCAGATAGTTTTGTTCCGCGCGACGGACGCTTTTAACCGGCCATAGTGGACCGTTCTAATTATATCGCGGAATTTCTCTGTTGCTCGCAATATCGGATCTCTCCGATTATCAAACTTTCTATATCTGCGCTTCTGTCCCGGACACGGGACACGCATAATCGAACACCGAAGGGTATATCTGCGTATAGGATCGTAATTGCAATAACGTAGCAATTAATTTAATCCGTTTAGTCCAGATGCTGCGATACCGTATAATAGTTTAAAACGTTGTAGAATTACCGATAGAAATTTCGGTGGAAGTCGAATAGAACCACAATCAAACGAAAATTATATTATCCAGATTTTAAACGAGGAAGAAATATTATTAATTTGTAATATGTTTGTCATTCGCTGGCTAGATTTATTTTTTAAATACTTTAGGTTGATGGTAATTTACTATAATTTTATAATGCATTTTAGTTGTGTTTTTAACACTGTAATATATTTCGATGATATTTTAGAAAGTGAGCTTCTTGCAGATGTTGGTAAAATATATAAATAACAATTGATACAATTAATTGTATTACCATGTAAAGTATAATAATTTTTAAGAATGTTTGTTGCATAGAATAGAATATAATGCGGATTACAAAATTGAATATTTCAGCTTCCAAATCATTTTGCATCTTAACAATTGATCCATTATTCTCATCCTTGAACTCGTCAGAACATAAGTTCAGATTCTCGAAAACTTGACTTAGGCCAATGGGGTTCTGAATCCTCACTTTTGCGAACGCGTCTATAACAATGCGTTTGTTCAAAGCTAGCTGCGTATTTGCCAT
>NC_135773.1:8718138-8767212 GCF_028453695.1 Augochlora pura | reverse complement strand
CCCCCCCCCCCCCCCCCCCCCGCCCGAAACGAGAGATTAAGGGCGGGCTCATAATACAGACGATCGCCGCCGGTATCCCAGAAGTTTTGCAAGTTTAATATTGCTAAGGATCTTAGCTCGGGCTAACCCCCCCTCCCCTCTCCTCACCCCTCTTGGTCCGCTTAAGAAATCCTGTACAGTCGCTTAAAACGAAACTTTAAACCGCCTCGAAGGAACAGTGCCGGGCGCGCACCCTTCCCCCCCTCCCCCGCCCTCAACGGGGGTCTACTTAAGATTCACCGGGTAGATAGTAGCACGCGGGGAACTATTTCAAGTCCGATTTCACCTTATTTCCATAATGGCTCGTGTCTTCGCCATCTGCTGAACGAACAAGGATACCTGTTTGAGTCCTCGAAGTTTCCCCGCAAAAATGAGTTACAACGCTGCGATGTCAAAAATCTGAGTCGCTTTTATTCTTAAATTTATGCGAATTCGTTGTGCTTTTCTACTATAATTTTATCTCTATATTTTTCTATTTTTCTATTTCTATCTCTATATTTTTCTATTTTTCTATTTTTCTATTTTTATCTCTATATTTTTCTATTTTTATCTCTATATTTTGCTTCCCCATATTTTTATTAGATATATCGGAGAATTTATACAGGGTGTACTAAAAGTTATTCGTAATTGGGAAATGAGAGGTTGTTGAAAGGTTCTTGAGGTCATTTGAAGCAACTTTTTCCTTTAAGAAAATTTTCTCGGAGGCACCATTGACGAGTTATTAACGAAAAACGGTGACCAATGAGAGTCAAGCTCGTCTGACGCGAGGCAGTCGAGCCAAGAAGCAGACGACGCCCTATTCTGCTCACTGGCTCGGCCGTCGCGCGACAGCTGATCTCTTCTCTCATTGGTCACTGTTTTTCTTTAATAACTCGTTAACGAAGGCACGGATTGCATTTTTGTTAAGGAAAAAGTTGCTTCAAATGACTTCATACATTATACAGAATGTAAAACGATTAAAAAGGAATAGTTTTTTTTATTTTAACAGAGCATTAAGCATGCAATAGACTGTATAGTAAAATTACAGAGCAAAGCTTTGATAACACAGTGAAATAAAAATATAAAACTGAAATAAAAATTAATAACTAGTAAAAGTTATAACAAAGACAGAATTTAAGGTACAACAGGCCAAAATCATACTTCTCCAACCTTCTTAAAAATTCAAATTCAAATTAATAATCACTCTTCCTATACATTAATAAAAATTAAAAACATATGACCAACATTCCACCATACTTTATAAATTACTTTTATATTTAACTTTTACTTTACTTTTATAAATAAAATTACCAGATTACAACTAACTCTCCCCCATCTTCTCACACGTTAGATCAAACAAAATTCATCCGAAACATTTCACGCACGCGACAACAATCATTACGGCGGAACGATACGGAATAAGAACAATGGGCGCCCGGCTTCCGAGCGTTCGTCCAGCCAGTCGCGGAGTATCAACAATCGCGGAATTGTATCCATCGGGGCACGAGCGTAGAGAGCCTCTCCCCCCCCACTCGTCCGGCTCGAAAGCGCTCGAAAGTGCGCTCGTCGTGTAGCCATCGCGAGAAGAACGCGTCTCGCGCGCGCGGTGGCAGTCGCGTATGATCCGACGACGTTAATTACTCGCCGACTCTATGCCCGCTGCTCCAGGGGTAATTAAAGGAGTCGCCCTCTTTGTGCGGCGCGCTTCAGGCCTCGTGTTTTAGCTCGTCCCGCGCGACCACCGTTGAAAACTTCGACGATATTTCAGCCGCGGAGCGTTCACTTTCGCAAGCGCGCGAGACGAGGGGAACGGGGGTGGCTCACTCCGTCGAACCACGTCTTCGAAACTTCGATATTATTTTAGACTGGGGCGAAATCTTGCAACAGCGACGCGTCGAAGTTTATGTCTTGGGAAGAACACTCTCTTTTCTGCGATGTGGAAACTACTGCGGTTTCGAACTCAAGTGATTTTTTGATATATGTTTTAGTACAGGTGATTGTATTTTGAAGGCAAGGAAGTTTAAGTGTACTTAATGTTTAATTTAGGATCAGAGAGCATGGATAAGATTTTGTGGATATTGATATGTTGTGTATTAATTAGTTAATATTAGTAAGGTGCGATAGTTACTATGGATATGGTTTTGTACTTCGTGGAAAATGGTAGTAAATGGTGAATGATAAATAGGTAAATAGCTAAATAGCTAAATAGCTAAATAGCTAAATAGATAAATAGATAAATAGATAGATATGTTAAATATAATAACTATAATAATGTACATTATCTGCTTAAGAGTACATAATATATTAAGCTCTGAACAGCTGATCGATTTTCTCTATGTCCAATAAACACACTTTTGAAAAGGTAAAAACAAGTCAACGTCACGTTTTGTAAAATTACATAAAATAACGTAAAATCATAAAAATAACATTCAAAATATATGAACAATATATTAAGAGTATATACTATATTAAGCTTAACAATATATTGAGAACATAACGTAATCCTAATATCTCTCTAACAGCTACAAAACAATAAAAATAAGCAAACAACACTCGTCGTCTCTCATATGATTTTACAGGACGTGTCATTAGTATGTTTTTCCCCTAAATCGCCCTAACTTTCGCGGGTTCCGACGAAGTAGTACCTGCGCCAAAGATTATATAACAAACTTCCCCGAAGTTTAAGGACGTGGAAGTAGAGTAGTTTAAAACGAGCGCAGACGCTGTAAGATTCTCTTACACGAAGTTACAGGAGTTCTGGTATCGACAATGTTTTCGTCCCAGCAGTTTTACTCGTTTTCCATGCACAGGATTTTCATAAGTAAACAGCGGACTCTACGGATTTATGGCAAAAATGTAAAGCGATAACGAACGCAACGATGAATTTATTAAAAGAAACCAAGAATTTTACTGTAATAATTTCAATTTCATAATGTTAAGGTTATGTCGAGGTGAGGTCGAAAAATTTATCTGCATTGTATTTGTCATTTACATTGACATTTAGATTCATTGAAACTTAATTTATTTAGATTTCTCTCAATTTTTACAAGAACGAATATATGCTAATAAAAGAATATTTATATACAGTAATTATCGATAAAAGCAATTTTATAATTTCAGAATATATATAATCCCTTGCTTTTCTAGTAATAAACTGTTAGTTATGAATGTTCATCCGTTCCGTCAATCATTTGTACTATAATAACGAGTCAGCTTGTAATAAATGTTCAATGCAAGATCTAATAAATATGAATATTAATCATTTCATCTAGATCGAAATTAAATTGAATTCTTTTGTTAGCAAAGTTTAGATACGGAAGCAAATGAAGATAATACAAAAAGCAAAAATTATCTGGTCTTATCAAGGACAGCATTAAGGGGTCACAGGGGTTAAGCAGGCATCAAATTGTATTCTCTTGTCAGCAATATTTATATGTTATAGTATTTAGTTCAAACAATACTATACTCCTCTCTCTTTGTTACTACGGTCAGTGATAGTCAGTTGGCTCTCCATATATTTATTTATCCGGTTTTTATGACAATGGGTCCCTGACAAGAACAATCGCGACAATTCTCAGCAATTCTATTATCCAAATTCTTCTATCCAAATCGTAATTTTACTTATCATCCTCATCAAAAGGGAGAAAGCGATGGACACCCAAGGGGATGAATGTCGCAAACAGTGTATAATTTCGAAACCGTCGCGGACAGTCGGACGTCATCGGATATCGTCGAGGCGCCTAGGGAGCATTGTCGTGGATTTCCGAGAACCGATGTCGATCTGATTACTTTCGCGAGACACACCTCGTGCACGCCTATCCGCCCCGGCGTTGCGTGGGTGGTGCGCGCATCTGCGACACAGACCTCTCGACAGACCTCTCGACAGAGCTCGTGCGTCGGGTCGGGCGGGCGAGGGCTGCTGCTCGAGGCTTGACCCCGTTCCAGGTGTTCCGTCACTCGACCTCTCGCCCCATCCCCCCATCCACCCATCCTCCCTCCCCCTGGTTCTCGGGCTGTTCTCGTAATAATAGATTTATATGCATAGCTTCCCGCGAGCGGTACAGGTGGTTTCGTAACTACGGCCACGCCGAGGCGACGGCGACGGCGACGGAGAGAGGCGACGTCGGGGCGACGGCGGCCGAGCAAACCGCTTTGCGACTTCGTAATGCACCGGCGCGATAATTGTATTTTAAACGACGCCGGGCTGACGTCACCGGTTCTCGGGCCCTACGGCGTTCATCGGCGACGACGCTCGCGGTCGTCTGCTCTCGGCCCCTTCGACGGCTTCCGCGATCAACCCTTTGGCTACGGCAGACTTTGCCACGCACGGTACGAATTCAATTGCAACGTCCATTTGGTACAACGAAGTTTTTCGATAGAATTGCATTTCTGAGGAAGTATATTGAAATATTCAAAATACTGAGATTCTATTGCATTAACCCTTTCGTTACGACAGATTCTGGCACGCGCGGTACAGTACGAATTCATTCGCGACGTTCACTGGGCACGGCGAAGTTTTTCGTTAAACACGTATTTCTGAGGAAGTGTATTAATATATTTAAAATACTGAGGAGTGCAAAGAGTTAACAAATTTTAAAGGGCATGGGTTATAAAATTTTAAAGGGCATGGGTTAACAAATTTTAAAGGGCAAAGGGTTAACAAATTTTAAAGAGCATGGGTTAACAAATTTTAAAGGGCAAAGGGTTAACAAATTTTAAAGGGCAAAGGGTTAACAAATTTTAAAGGGCATGGGTTGACAAATTTTAAAGGGCATAGGTACATGCTCACATGCTACCATAATTCTACCGGTGTCTCACGCACACCAATTACAGTCGACATTCATACAAACAGCACTTCGCCGCTGACTATAGTCGGTGTCCATAGCGAAAGGGTTAAGGAAGCGCCGGCCGTAGGGTTCGCCGGTTTCTATATTTAAGGGATCGCAGGGCATAGGGTTCGCCGACCACCGCTGTTTCATTACCGGCAAATTGCAACGGACATTGTTTCGCCGGACAGGTCACCGGCTACTTTGATCCCACCCGCCACGCAAATGGCTAGACGGGAGCTCCGCTCTGTTATGAGATAGTGCTCGTCGAATCCGCTTGACGCCTACGCGCCTCGCGCGCGAGGATACTGATTCGCTTCGTTAATGCCGCCGCGGTTCGCTTCGAAGTTCATTGCGTAAGTCGCTCTATGGGGTTGCTGCATCAGGCGTTTCATTGACTTGCTATATTTTAATAAAAATTGACGATATTCTATATAATTGGCAATAAAAGTGTCCTTTTAATTTTCGGTTATAAAAATGCGAGTCGATAACTATATTCGTATTTGTTATATAATATTATGTTCATTGCTATATTTTAATAAGAATTGACGATATTCTATATAATTGGCAATAAAAGTGTCCTTTTAATTTTAGGTTATAGAAATGCGAGTCGATAACTATATTCGTATTTGTTATATAATATTATGTTCATTGTGTAAGTCGCTCTATTGGGTTGCTGCATCAAGCATTTCATTGACTTGCTATATTTTAATAAAAATTGACGATCTTTTATATATTTGGCAATGAAAGTGTTCTTTTAATTTTAGGTTATAAAAATACATATCGATAACTATACGTGTATTTATTGTATAATGTTGTGCGACTTTGAAAAAGGATGAAAATCAGCGCAGTCATTCCGCGATCTAAATGAACGTTTCGGTGAGAATATAATTAACCCTTTTTACTCTCGTGGTGACTCTGAGTCTCCATTGAAATTGTTCAATTTATTATTATTTAATTACAAAGAAGTCTACTAAAATACTATTACTAATTTATTACTATTACCAATACTATTACTACTAAATTTTAAAGCAATAAAATCGTAAAAAACAGGCTAAGAAACAATAGACAAATCAGAATCCATAGAAAGCAAAGCGATCGTTATTGTGCCCCTTTTCGGCTGTTAATCAAAGACAACGCGCATTTGTTAATGAATTCGCACGCGGAACGTGCACAAGCCACGAGCATATTCCGCGATGTAACAACTCGCTACATCGAAGTAACGTGTAGCGGTGCTCCGTGGCACGTTGCTCGAAGTTTACTACACGGCAATTGCCATTGAGTTGGAAAGTCAAGGCGCCGTAGCAGTGAAGCATGCGCGCCGGTTCGCCGTGAAGCGACTTCGCGCGCGCGCGCGCACGGGATTTAACTCGGAATTAATTTGCCGACTGCCGTTGCACCAGCTTGTCCATAAAATTACCGCGAGCGATAAAGCTTTTCTCGGGACCCGGGGATTCTTAGGGAAGAGGGACGACGCAGCGGCCGCGACGCTGAAATATTTAGACGGTAGAGGACGCTCTTTGACGCTTAGCCGATGGAGGAGGAGTCTCTTTTCGAGAGCCGTTCCAGCGCGTAGAACGTGTTCGGTCGAGGAAGTTCCGCGATGCCGCGACGCCAGAGGGATTCCGCGCTTTGAGATTTTCCGGCTTTCGGCTCGGTTAAGCTTCTTGTTCGAAAAGGACCCATTAGGCACTTGCGATTTTTTTCTTTCGTTTTTTGAGAGAGAAGAATCTGTCCGCCGCGTTTCCTTCGACCGGTTGAAGGAACGAGTTATTCTTCGCGGATGATCGTCGAAGCGGACCTTGGTCTCTCTCTCTCTCTCTCTTATACTCTTTGTTTCGATAACACTTCGGGAGAAGGCTACAATGTGGCTCGCTTTGAAAATATTATTTTAGAAGGCGCTTGACGGTACTTCAGAGTTTTAAGGGCCGCGATAAAAGGCGCCACTCGACCTTCCGCTGTTTTCGTCGAGCGAGACGGGGAAATGGTGTTTTATGGTTTTGGTCATTGTTTCGTTCGTCGAAGCGGAGATTTGATTATTATTGTTGTGATAAGATAGATTATTATTGCTGTGATAAGATACATTATTATTGCTATAATATGATAAATTATTATTGCTATAATAGGATTGAATATTACTGCTATAATATGATAAATTGTTACTGCTATAATATGATAAATTGTTACTGCTATAACATGATAAATTGTTACTGCTATAATATGATAAATTGTTACTGCTATAATATGATAGATTATTACTGCTATAAAATACAGTATTAACTAATAAATATTAAACTGCAGTATTAACTATTAAGTATTAAACTACAGTATTAACTATTAACACTAGATTTACGGAATCCGTCAAAATGACGGGTCACTGATTTCTTAACGTACTATTATTCAGATTTCAAAGATACATTCATTGCCTATTTATCGATTATATTTACTATAATTATTTATATTTATTTAGTTATCGATTGCATTAACGATTAGACTAAATCGTTACTTTCATAAACAAATATAAAACGGCTGCTTTTATTACTCCGTAAACCTAGTGTTAAATAATAAAAATTGAAAGCGTAACTGTATAGTACATATATGTATACACAGAATGAATTTCTGTTATGTAAAATGGAAAAACTAGTAGCAGAAAAATGATGTTAGATTTTCGGTTAAAATGGTTTCGAGCGCAAAAAAAGGGTTAATAAGTGTTTCGGCGGAATTAATTGGAAACGCGGCGGCGTACGCGGAACAATCGAGTGTTCCGCGAGCGGAAGGCCGCGCGGTGGGGGGAGAAAAAAAAGGGGGGAAATTGGGTCGCGGCGAACGTCGCGCGCTAAGTTAAACGAACACAGGAACCAGGGATTTCGCAGGCGGCAATCGGATATCACGTGCGCGCCGTGCAGAACAATCTGCGATCTCCTGTTTCCTCGGCGGAGGCCGCGTTCTCCGCGCTTCAAAACGGAACGCGTCCGCGGCTTCTATTCTCGCGAAGAGAGAGAGAGGGAGAGGGAGAGAGAGAAAAGGGGTTTTTCCACGGATTTTTATTTGTTCCGCGGCGGTGGGTATACAAACGCGTGTATCGATGACGGGAGCGGCAGGCACGGGATAATCGAACTCGGTCAACCGTATCGGCGCCTCCTCTTTAAATCACCGGAATAAGAATACCGATGATTGCGCGCTGACATCTGGGGTAGTCGTCGACCCAAAGTCTTCTCGGCGAATTGTTCGCCATTGTACTTCGCTGCGTGTGCAGAGACGTGTTGCGCAGATAATGTGATTGTATATGTAGAGTTTAAATAATGTTTGTTTTTTGTTGTTAGGGAATGTGTTCTTTTGCTTGTTTGTTTGAGAGTAGGATGCGAAATGGAAGGATTTTTAATATAAGAAAATATAAATATAATTTAAAGAAAATATGATCTATATTTTTGTGTTAATATTGTTAACAATATTGTTAACTAAAATAACAATAATATTGTTAACTAAAATAACAATAATATTGTTAACTAAAATAACAAATATAAAATATCCAATACAAAATATCAAATCTAAAATATTAACTTAAAAATATCAACTTAAGAATATTAACTTAAAAATATTAAATCTAAAATATTAACTTAAAAATATCAAATCTAAAATATCAACTTAAAAATCGATATTACCAATTACAAAATCATACCTAAAATTTCGATGCACTTCTTCTTACCCAAACGTCACCAAAAATCGACTCGAAACCCCCAACAACAAACTGTAGGGTAGCTCGCATCCTATACACACAATAGTATATGCACAACGCATACACAGCGCACTATATCTCTTTGAGAAAAGAATTGAGACGTCCGGTTTCTAATTAAATCACGGCACAATGTACACAGAATCCCGACTTCCCCGTGATGCGTTAATTTAATTGAATACGTACACATACACGTTCCACACGGTATTCTCAGGCGAAAACGGTAAACTCGGCGGGGCGCGGCAACGGCCGAAGTGTATACGCCGTGTAAAGAACACCCCCGTAGATTCAACAATGCAAAGATCTCAGTTTACCAGCCCCGTTCACAACCTATACCCTTCCCGCCCACGCCCGGCGAACGGTGAATCCTCTCAAAGGATTCACGAGTGTCAAGTGACCCGTGTTTGCGCCGAGCGCGTAAATATCGCGGGAACAAAGTCGTTCGTAGAAAAGTTGCCCGACGCTCAAATTCGACCTATTCCACGCGCTCGGCACACCTTTTCCAAGACACCACGTCGACAATCGTTATTTAAACAAATCAATTCTTCTATGTTCTTAGAAATATTGATTTAGATATTTTTGTGCTATTTTGTGATATTTTTGTGTTAATATGTAGGTGACGGTGCTTGGATATTTTTGATTTTATTAATAATTAAATGAGGTATAAACTGTGTTTTACATTATTAAATGGGATATAAATTGTATTTTCATTATTAAATGAGATATGAATTGTATTTTCCATTATTAAATTATTTTATAAATTATTAACTGTATTAAATGCGATATAAATTGTATTTTACATTATTAAATTATTTTATAAATTATTTTGTACATTATTAACAGTATTAAATGAGATATAAATTTTATTATACTATAGATTATTATAATACAATTTTTCCGCAAATTTTCAACGTCCAATTTGGTTTTTATTTAAACGTTAGCAGCATGAGCGTTCGAATAGTTACATGTATGGGGGTGCATGCGTTAATGGCGGCCGAGTCGCCATCCTAGCCCAAAGGGCTTGAATTGCTCTGATTTGATGGAAGTTGCCCGGGAGACTTCGAAGAAAATTGAGGAAGAGCGAAAGGAGATTTTCTTGGCGTACGGGTGGAGGAGGTGGGTTGCAGAGCCCCGTTCCGTGGGAGGGTTAAAACTGGATCAATCGAGGGGGTCCGCGTGAATGCCAGGCCAGGGGATAGCGGATAGTATAGACAAGAGAGGGACGCGCGCGCCGAGATTCGAGGCATCGTTGAATGCGGCGCATAGAGGCGCGTCGGCGGCGGCGGCGGTGTTGTTTTTGCTGGGTAAACGCGGGACGACATCGACGGTTTCATTTGGCGGAAGCGCAAACACCGATCCCCTGCCAATAAACATTCCCAGCCCTTGGTGGCCGGCCCGCTTAAGTATTCAAAGCCTGCTCGATTTCCGCCACGCTTTGAGGCCGCAGCCTCCCTCCTCCCGCCTCTTCTGCTCCCCCGCCTCCCTCCATCCCTCCATCGGCTCCGCTCCGAGCCGTCCGCGAATCGCTCTGTGCCCCGCGTTCTGATAAGAAATTGTCGGGTTCGGCGGGTGAATGGGTGTGCACCTGCTATTCGCTGGATGAAATCTTTGATCTTTCTGTGTTACACGGTGCTCGCCCGACAACGCGTTTCTATGCGTCTTTGCTGCACGCGGTTTACCCTATTCTCAACCCCCTTTTTCGACGATCTTGGAAGAATTGTTTTTAGGATGATAAAATTGTTTTTATTCGATAAAACTATCGAATAAATATTTAATTAGGTAAGAATTTATTTAGAGGATTGTTTATTCGTATAAAATTTTATTCGATGCTATAGAATAATTTTGCAATCGGATAAAAAATTATTTAGGTATTTATTCGTATACAATCTTATTCGATGCTATAAAATAAAAATTCATCTATATCAATATTTATTTAAACAAAATTTTATTTAACCCTATCAAACAAATATTTAAGTAGATAAAAATTTATCTGTACAAATAAGTATTCCTATAAAATCTTATTCAGCACTCTCGAATAAATATTTGCTAGAAATTTAACCGAATATAATTTGACTAAAATAAATTTTTATCTAGTTAAATTTCTATTCGATTGAATATTTTATTAAATAGTGACGAATAAAATTGTACTTGTAACAATTTAATCGACGAAGAAGGGGTTAGTTATTCGAATAGAAATGATAGAATATAAAATGTTTCGTCACAGTTCATCAATTATTTTTTTAAATAATGTTCGAATAAAGAATGATTCGAGTAAATAGACAGAGTAATTTACATCAAGGTACAATGATTAATACTGAGAACACGTAACGATGTTTACGTCGGTCTAGCAGGTGTACCATTAAACTAGGTAGGTAACAGTACACAGTACATGTACTACTATACAATCTAGAACCGAATTACCACCGCCCTTAGTCCTTTACCCAGCCCTTTATTCCACAGTCAACTGGATTAGCCCACTTGTTTGTTGGTAAACGTATATTTATTTTATATCAACCTTCACTTCAATGTTTGAATATTAATAATTGATTTATTTCAAAATAATAGATTTAATTTCAATTTAAGAGTTTCAAAACAAAGTACACATTTAATAAATTATATTTCATATCTCCATAAAAATTCTAACAAAATACCATAGGGCAAGGGTTAAAGCACAAAGGTAAAAACTCTGACAAAGTTGATCGTCGAACCCTTTTATCACCATTGTTCATAATAATTGAATGTTAGTGTAATTCGTTGGTCTATGCATACCTGTAATATTTCCCTGAATAAATTACAACAGTCGATGACAATGCTCGGAGGTTCGGTTCGATGATTTCATTGACAGCGCAGGACGGTCCAAGAATAAGATATCGCACGGGGAAATGGAACCAACTCGATGCTAGAAGCCGAGTATACAATCTAATTCAGCAACTGAAACAGATCCTGCAGGGACGATATTCGAGATAGGTATCGAATAGACTTCGCCATGGAGACACTCCGAATGAAATCGATATATACTATATATATATGTGTAGCTTCGGACCAGATGGCGATCCAGGTCCACGTTAAAGTCTTCCGGGGTCCATTGAATCCAATCCTATCGCATCTGCGCGATTTATTTGGTGTACCAATAAGTAGACTGCGACTTGTCTTCATTACATTGCGATCAACTCCTGTGCTACGACGCTGATGCAAACGTGAATCGACGATTGCGAATGAAACTTTTATGGTTGCCGTAATTTAGGTACTTTGAGGATTATTGAGTATTAATAATGTACAATGTAGAATGTTAATATTAATGATCAAGATTGGTATTAATGTACAATGTAGAATGTTAATATTAATGTTCAAGATTGGTATTAATGTACAATGTTTATTTGAAGGCACAATATTTATATTAATGCGCAATATTAAGGCTTAATATTAATGTTCAATATTGGTATTTATGTATAATATTAATAATAAGGGACAATATTAATGTGCAATATTAATACAAATACACAATATTGATATACAATATTAAAGTACAATATTAATATATTAATATTAATATTAGTGTATGTATTAATGTAATTATTGTGTACGCAACAATTATTTTGCCTCTACACGATCGCTAAAGACTCTCAACCCTTTACCAACCAAGTCTTTCAATTTTCAACACTTTCATATTATCATAATAATTAAATAATACATATTTTATCTATTTCATCTACTGTATTTATTTTATCCATCGTGAAAGCTATCTAACATTTCAAAAGCTATACAATAATAGTTATACATATCATACTTGAATAATGGATAGCAAATTACCGGTTGCCACGTCAACCGATCCACAGGCCAGCAATCTTTCTAAAAACATTAACTAAAAATATTAAGATGCTCGGCATCCCCGTTTCCATAATCCGCAACACTTGCTTTAATGAGTTTTGCACCGGCGAGTCGCGTGATCCAACGCGCGCGCGTGATTTAAACGGACATCATGGATAAGCAAGGAAACGCGGCCGCGAATTCGGATCCCGAGCCCGATACGGCTCGGCGAGCCTCAAAAGAGGGGACCTAGATTCAGATCTCCGGAGGCGGCCGCGTTTCCCACGATCAGCACGGATTCATTAAAAGCGATGAGCCCTCGATTCGCAGTTCCGCGCGGCGAAATCAAGACGCCGCCCTCCACCCTATCGCATCCCCCTAACAGCTTCGCCCTCGTCCTCCGCAAGCCGCCGGTTTATCCCGTGTCACCCTTTCGGCGCCGAGTCGAACTTTAATTACACCTCGCGTGCCGGTTTTAAGTATGCGCGCGTGAGGTTGCCGCCGCCTCCAATTAAGGTGAATTAAACTTCGCCGAGCCGGCACATCGGGCCTCGCCGCGCGCACCCTGGGCGACGCCTCGTTGTCCACTTTTGCCACGCTGACACCGTTTCTTTGTCACCTTTTCTGGAACTCGGCCGCTTGGTTCTCGATAACAAACGCGTTACGCTGCGGCGAGCTTCTAGTTCGCTGAAGGGTTTACATGGGGTTTTAGGGATTTTGGGGATGTTAGTGACAGTTTTTATTTTATTTTTAGTTTAGCTTTGTTTTAGCTGCTTAATGGCTCTCTGTTTGATTTTCATATATTTAATGCTTTTACTTTATCTTAAGGATTTATATGATTAGTTTTGTATAGTTTATTTCATAATTGTTGAAATTGTTAAGGGCTCTTTATAAGGAAATTATTAACACTTTAATGTCTTTAATTTATCGTCGGGATCTAGATAATGAGTTTTATATACTTTATTTTATAATTATTAAAATTGTAAAAAACTGTTTATAGTTTAACTTTATAGTGAGGATCTAAATGACCAATTTTATACATATTATTTTATAATGCCAAATTACCAATATCATATGCGTACTTCATTTTGAAATAATTAAAATCGTAAAGACTTCAAAGAAAATAAATAAACTTGTAAATTGCAACATATTGTTCTCGCAAAGTAACTCATACTAGGTGTTCTTATAACTCAGTATAATTAACCCTTTATAATCTTAATAACTTCACACGAACCTAATACGTAATACACAATACTAAGAATTTTATATAAATATTTTTAAAATATCATACAAATAATATAAACCTAAAATTTAAGAAAATGGAAAGAAAATAAATAAATAGCTTCATTGACATATAAATTGCAAAGGGTTGAAATTGAGAAACCGGAAATCACTTCGTCGATATTCCCAGATTTTCTTAATCCTTTCATTGCTCTTACCCGTCCCCCTTTTCCCGCTAGTCTTAATTGAGGCCGACACGGAACCGCCTTGTACTAACCAGTCGTAAATTGCCTGGGAAAGGTTACCCACGGAGACGAACTTCTTAATCTTGAGGAAGCTACCGCCGCCCCACCCCCCGAGAAGTATGTTTGCATCGTAAACCGCGCGGCGCATGTAGCGCGAGTCCCCCTCGTCAAAATATGTTCGCGAGCAGACTCGGTTCCGCGTAGTTTAAGGTCGCCGCAGCTGAAATTGCAAAGTTTAAGAACGCCAGATGCTTACAGAGGAATATGATCTTCTGTTTAAAGAAAGTTTTCGCCGAGGGAAACCTTAATATCCCTTTTACCTACTTCGACTAACTACAGCGGCTTCTCTATAAACGCTGTTTAATAAGTAGCGGAGGGGGAGAGAGTCGCCTGCAGCTCCTTTCGTATTTCTTATTAGAGACACGAGGATTCTGCGCCATTGCTCGATATAAATCAGTATAAATCAGTTGAATATTACTATGAACATTGGCTGTGCCATTATTCATTATACAGGATGATATACTCAATAAATAAAGATAAAATATTGGTTGGCTATTAGATTTAGGACTAATAGAAATACTAATAGAAAAAATAATAGAATAATAATAGAAAAATAATAGATAAACTAATAGAAATTAATAATTGTTTAATCAGAATTTGATATTCTTTCACTTAAAAAAAAAATTAATAAACTATATACTATGCTAATACTTTAAGTTAAGCAACTTTTATATTGGTAATTTTTTTCTGACAGTATTTATAATTCATTTAATGAAGCATAAATGATTATTATTACTAAATAAAATAATTGATCCGAATAAGAATTTATTTTATTGAGATTTCATACGACTAATAAAGTATTCTGTTGTTTAAATAAATATTTATTCGTACAAGAAATCTTTCAGAAAATGATCGTCTTGAATCAAGCTAATGGAATATAAAGTGTTCTTTCATTATAGATTTGTCATTTTAGATTTATTATTTCAGATTTATTATTTCAGATTTATTATTCCAGATTTCTTACTTCAGATTTATTTTTTAGATTTATTCTTTTAGGTTTACTATTTTAGATTTATTATTTTAGGTTTATTATTTCAGTTTTATTATTCTACATTTATTATTTCAAATAAATACATATCGAAAACAATTCGTACAACGTCATAACACCTGCCCACGCTCACCAAACGTAACATACCAACATCTCGACAAATGCACCCCTCTGCTTACAAAAGCAGAACTTCCTGAACCACAGCGACCCATTCGTGAAAAGCTCGCTAAACTCTCCCGATAAGAACGCAAATCTTTCTCCTGGACAAAAACGCGACCGCGACGATAAAAAGTTCCCGGCTCGGCGTCGCGGTGGAAACCGTCGAGCGGCGGCGACTCCGAAAAATCGAACGAGAGAGACCGCGCGCGCGTTCCGATAACAGCGAAGGGAAGTTCCCGCGAATAAACACCCGGAACTTGTTATTGGAGTCGGGAATCGAATCAGCGCCCCGGTCTCGGCTATCCCGAGCCGCCCCCACTCCGCCGGTATTAATTTACCGTGAAGAGAGCCGGGACGCCGAGGAGTATCGCCCGGCTAACATCGCGGACATCGTATCTCTCGCCTCTATCGTCGATACCGAGTAATTTCGTTACGGTTCCTATTCGACTCGGAACTTTCGACGACAACGTGTCATACTGGTGTATCGAATCTAGATGGTAGGTCGGACGGTTGTATACAGTTCGACAAACTAGGGAATATTTTAATATGAATTCTGATCAATGATCAATTTTTTTATTCGTCGAAGGTATTTAATATTCTATTTGTGGTTCTATTGTGATGGCTGTGATATTGTTTATTACAAAATTAGACTGTAGAGATTTTTACAAATATTGTAATTTGAATTAGATTGTATAGATTGTATAAAATATGGTGGTATATGTTTTCTGTATTGTTATAAAAGTTTAGAAAACGTTTTTGATTTTAGTAATAGTTTTATTGTCTTCGGATATTATTTCTTCATCTTGCTGGCCTGATATATTTGTATAATTTGTATTTTTCTCGTGGACAATTTCTTAAATAATCAATTTCTTTTTACGTTCTCTTAATGATTGTTTATTGTATTGTTCTATGGTATTTTATTAATTATTTGGACGATATTTAATTATCGTACTGGCTTGTTTTCTATTTTACCTTTTTATTGGATTTGTTCTTTTGTATTTTCTTTTCACTATGCTAATTGAAGGCTATTATATTATTATTGTTATTAACATTATTATTATTACTGTACTATTATTAGAATTGTTATACTATTATTACTATCATTATACTATTATACTTATTATGCTACTATTACACTCCAGCTGATCAATAAATCAATTACTATCATTTTTCGATATATTAAATAAAATAAGAATTCGATACAAAATCTAAAGTAATTGAATAAATAAATTAAGAAGCTCCAAAAAATTCGACAAATAATTATACCAATTATCTAAAAAGTACTCATCATCTTCGACTAGCCAGGTAGACGATATTCTCTCGTTGCAAACTTTTAACCCAATTTCTAAAAAGCAGCAATAAATCGCAAACAATTACACACATTCACCGTAAAATAATTCTAAAATAAATGATCCCATAAAATTCAAGAAATAAAAATTAAAATCGCAGAGTTCAAATAAGGAAGCATCCTTACAAAATCGTCTCCTCCAATAAGATCGCGAACAGTACACCGTCTCAAGCATTCAACAGCCAATTTAAATTGATTTTCTCTCCGAGGTTTCGCCCGTTCCGCGCCTCTACCACTTTCGTTATTAATTCGCCCATTCACGACCGCGAAGCAGTGCTCCCGACGAATTTACGATATCGTGGGAATTATACGCTCATTGTTCCCCGACTTTCGCCAGCTGGAGAGCCGCGGCTTCGCGGAGCCGCGCGATGACTAATCGGGCCGAGCGTATTTTGTTTCCGGAATGAATCACCTTTGTTTCGCGCGGCGAAACGCGTTTGGTCCGCCCACGGTGAAACGGATCCCACTCGCCGGCTGAAGGCGTGTTCCGCGCCCCCTTTACGGCGTCCTGCGGTCGGCAGGCTTCCAGACGCGCCGCGAATAACGAAAGTATCGGAATGATGAAGCTCCGCGCGGACGATGCTCCGATAAATTCTGTGGCGCACGCGAGTTCCCTCAAGTGTTTTCTGTGCGGATAAATTCGACGCCAATGGGTTTAGGCGACGCGTCCTTGATGCCGGTTTGTGGAAATATCGGTTATTAAAGGCGCGGTGGTTTTTGTAAAGTTAGAGGGAAATTAGAGGCGATAGAGGGAAAATTTCTAACAGCGCAGGAAATCTAATTATTATTAATTTATTAGTTAAATTTAATTATTTTTTATTAAGTTTAATTATCAATTAGTTTTACGATTAAACAAAATGAAAATTCGAGGGAGGAATCAGAAGTTTTCCTTAGATTTGTAATCTTTATTTTTAGTCCAAAGAACGTCTTCTGTAAATTAAATACTTAAATACTAATAAAATAACTTAAACGCTTATATACTACTGAAGTAAATTAAACACTTATATACTACTAAAGTAAATTAAACACTGACACTCTAATAAAATAAATTAAACACCTGCATACTACTAAATTAAATTAAACCCTTACATACTACCAAAGCAAACTAAACACTCACCTACAAATAAATTAAATTAAAGCACCCCAAGAGCCGCTCTCAAAATGCCAAAAAAGAAGGAGAAAAATATTCGCGCGCCGCTCGCAAATATTTTTCTAATTACCCGCGACGCTAGGGTGGCGAAGCGACGATCGGCAAGGGCGCAGCCCCTTGACTCGATTCGACAACGTTCATTAATGGATGCGTGGCCTCTCCGTGTATATCGGTAGCGGGGGCGCGCGCACGATCGCGATATTTACGAGCTCGGGGGCTGACGCTGCGGATAATCCGGCCGCGGGTCCCCGTAATTAAGTTTAGTTATGCGCTGGGATCTCCGGAGGGCGGTGGAGGGGCGGCCGACACGCGCGTTTATCCGCGAACGGTGTTACCGGCGACGAACGCCCCGGCGTTATCGATGACGCGAGACTTTTGTTCGCCGCGTTTCTGCGACGATCGTGCCACGTTTAGGATAATTAGAAGGGGCGGCTACGTGTCGAGAAAATGATACAGACGTCTGACGGCGAGTCGCGTGGTCGTTGCGACGATGTTGCGAAAAGTTCGTCGCAACGATGCTGCAATTAAGTTGCAAGAGATTTGTTGCAATTATGTTGTAAGAGGTTCATTGCAACCATGTTACGACAAGGGGTGTAGGTGTGTGTGTAGATCTGTCTAGGTTTGTTTGTAGATGTGTGTAGGCTTGTCTTACGGTCTACAATAACGTGGTAATAAATGGTTGCATACGGAATGTAGCGAAACGATAGAGGAACTCTTGATGCGATCTTATGCGTTTGCGGGTATATCAGCCCATATCTCATCCACGTATGCGATCTATATCATATTGCTACAGCTTCAAGTAATTTTCACGGAATTGAAATAATTCTATTCAATTCGTAGTACAAAATACTTTCATGCTGCAACAATTTCATATCGCCAAAAAATATACCAGAATGTTAATATCCTCTCTATTAATTAAAATCGTTCAAATTTACTATAAATAAACTGTACAGATAAATCCATCCACACTTCATTATTAAACAATTTATTGCGAATCCTAAAACGTCTCTTTCAATTTCAACAAAATTCCTTTTCAAAACAGTTTAAATACAAATAAAAATACGACTGACTATAGTCAGTTACTTATATTTTCACCGCCGCGATTTTTGTCAATTCCGAGCTCATTTCGCAAAAGCGACGGGATGGCAGACGTGTTTGACAAGGCCGAAAGCCCCGGAATTTTATCGTCATCCCCTAGATCCACAGGGTTGAGCAGAAACGGGCGGAAACCGGCGCGGGAACGGGCGGAGTGCAGGGCGTTTGCGCGGCGCGCATTATAATATTATAATCGGCAGCGTTAAGCGGCGTGCGGCTAGTTGATAAGCGCGTAATCGCAGTTGTTTGTTATGCAGGGAATATGTTCACGGACGGGTTCGGCCGCGGGACACGATCGGGGGAGGGGGGGGGGCTGCTTGGCGAAACGTAAAACCCCCGGTTCTCTCCCCACCCGTTCGGCTAATAAAAGGGGTGGGGGGGGGCTGCTTGGCGAAACGTAAAGCCCCCGGTTCCCTCCCCACCCATTCGGCTAATAAACGGAGGGTGGGGGGGCGCCCCGCGTCGAGCGGGCACACGAAGTTTCCCTCGCCGGTGGTAATCTGCTTGTCAATAGAGAGAACGCGCGCGCGATTTCGTGCGCGAAGGCGTCCGGTAACGAACGGCGCCAAAGGGAATTCCGTGCGGGAGTTGGTTCCGTCGTCCGGCTACTTATTAACTTCACCAATTAACCCGAATTTTATTGGGAGAACCGGCGAGCTCTGGGCGGGGAACGATGGCGCCGTGCTCGCCGCTATAATTGAGCAACGCGACGCCGAACTTGGACGTGTATACGATGATATTTTGATCGGCGGTCGCGTGAAATCGAGGTTCGACGCTTTCGCGGATTTTTTGCTGGTATCCGCGATATTAGTTTTATGGGTCGCCTTGTGGTGAGACGGTTTTTATTGCTGTTTTTATTTTGACTGCGTCGCGATAAAGGGGTTTGGGAAAGGTATAACTTTATTACAGGTGAAATTTTTCTAATTAGTGGACTTTGGTGCGAAATAAAAGTTGCAATATATAGGATTTATGTAGATGGTTATTTTGTTGTTTAGTCAATTTAATATCTAGGCACGGTGAATTTTATAAGCTGTATAAATTTGTAAGCTAATGGTCACATGTTTAATGCGAAATAAATCGGGTTAAATTGAAACGAAATAGGTCGAAAGAAATGTCTTGCTTTTGCAGTTAAAATAGCTTCGACTGCAATGGCTTATTAATAGCTACTGACTTTTAAATAGTTTATAGAAGTTTTATAAATACCTTTTATGACCGAACAAAATTTAAAGGAATATTATTAAAATTATTATTATTAGATACTAATAGAATATTGACAGAACATTACAACGCAGTCTAAGAAGGATGAATAAAACGAATCAAAATTGGCGCTTAAAATGCCTAATTATTCCTGCTATAAAAATGTTATTCAAAAACATACCTCTCCAAAGTTGCCATATAGAATGCTTAATTATATTTGCTAGAAAAATGTTACTGAAAAACATATCTGTCTACCTATTCTCTTAAACTAATTTCAAACCAAAACCTAACATAACCTGACATAAAATGCCCAATTATATTTGCAACAAAAATGTTATTCAAAAACATATCTGTCTACCAATTCTCTCACACTAATTCCAAACCAAAAAGTAAAGAAAAATTCCCGAGAATGTTTAGAACGCTGGAAACAGCATCTTTCGCTTCTTCGAACGTCGAGCTCGATGAGAGAGAGAGAGAGAGAGAGAGAGAGAGAGAGCTCCTGGCATTTGCAGGATTAAAGCAGCGAGGCCATCGAGAAATTATGTCCTCCTCATTATGGGACAAGTGTTATTCAAACTCTACTAGCTTCTGTTTCCGAGGGAAAGAAACTCGCGAGAGCGATTCAGGGGGCCGCGACGGAAATGTCTCGCCCTCGAACCTCGTGTCGCAAATGAACGTCACGCCCCTTTAAACAAGGGAGAGGAAAAGACAGAGATCGAGATAGAGACAGAGAAAAAAAGGAGAGAAGAGAGAGACAAGAAGAAGAAGAAGAGAAAGAGAGAGAGAAAGAGAGAGAGAAAGAGAGAGAGAAAGAGAGAGAGAGAGAGAGAGTATAGAATGGTGCCGCGTTTGAATTCCTCGCGAGAGCGAGCGAAAATACACCGGGGCGAACCTATACAACAAAAATAAAAACGGCATCGTCGCGAGCATGGAATAAAAGGCGTGTCGCCTTGAACCACCTACCCACCCCATCCCCGCCGGTTCCGGTTCGTTCGCCATTTAATGAAAACAGGGTCCGTGTTCCTCTACCCCTCCTCGGTCCCCGTTCTCGTCGTTCGTCGACGAGAGACGAACGGCGCGCCCCGTTCTCGTTCGGACAATTTATCCGTTCGTGCGCTCCGCGGAACTGGAACAATGAGCGACGCCGGCCGGCCTGATGGAGACCGGCCGATTCGTGATACCAGGGTGTCCCGTGAGTTGGTTACTATTTTTTAAATGTGAAATCACTTCGACTTCGACTTAGTTGTCGTTGTTTAAGGTCGGGGATACGTCTAATTGCGTTTAATGGATTTTAATGGATTTAAATACGTTTAATGGATTAATTTAATTATATAGTAATTGCGAGAATGATGGTTGAATTTACTGTTGCACTGTTCAGCGAATCGATGAGTCTAGGAGGGTTAGAGGTTCGCACTAGAGTCGAGGTAGTATTAGGGTGTCCCATAAATTCCTTTCTCTTCTTTAATTCGAAATCAATAGACGATATTTCTTGTTTAAGGATACACCGATGACTGACGTGGCACTCAACGTGTTAAAAATAATTTATTGTGTTATAGGGCATATTTTGATTAAATCAACAGCTTTTGAAAAAAGATATACAGTTTTATATATTTACTTAAACATCCGACATTTCATATGCAATTTCGCATACTCTTAATAAAAATCGACTGCGTTAATATATCGTACACAGCCTGACCCAGAATGAACTTATGGGACACCTTAATAAATTACATTGATAATACCTTCGCGAAGACAGACGTCCTCGTCGAAATTGCGTGAAGTATGCACGCGGCTGCTCGACGAACGGGTTGCTTCCCTCTTCGCTCCGCGTTCTGCGAACCTCTCGGCAACCGGCTCAGCCCGCGAGCGTGGAAAATCAGGGCTCAGCAGCCGCTCCACGGCAAACCTGCTGCTGTCGACGCTCTCTCTCTCTCTCTCTTTCTCTCTCTCTCTCTCCTGGCTTCTCGCATTAACCGGGTTGATATAGGGCCGGTATCGATGTCAATTTCCCACCGAATACTGTGGTGGACGAGCCGGCGCTGTTTCGCTGTTCCGCGCGTGCGAATTCCACGCCCGGTCAACTATTTTGACGAACACCACTGGCTGCCTTGGAAATTGCTGCTTCCGGAATCCTATGCGGCGCGAGACGTTTTTGGATGGGTAATTAACCCTTTGCATCCGAAGTCGTAATTGAAAATTTGAATTTTTACTTTCTCGTTGTTGTTTCATTTGTTATTGTAATTTCAACCTGCAAATCTAAAATAATTTTTCTGGCTTCCAGTATTTCCATTTTACATAAAATTTGATTCGATGTATTAAATTATATGAAATTGAGTCTGGTGACTCATATAACAGTTATCCTTTCAACAATTTCTGAAATCTGAACTTTGGCGATAATTATAAAAAATAATTCTGGAACTCGTTGCAATAATTTTAATGACAGAGTTGCCACTCGAGCTGATACTGATACTGTATCTATTTTTACCAGCTATTAGCTAATAAAATAGTTAAGATGTTTCTCACTGTAATCAATTTTATTTTTGGCATATTTGAGCTCGAATTTTGGCACTAAACGTGTTAATTCAAATAGCATTTCTGTAGGTGAAAATCGAATGCCAAATATGACATTGATAAAATATTACACGAGACGAATACCACGGTATATTATATTAACTTTTATCTCTTTACATTAATATATTGTAGCCTAACGAAATTAATAAAACTGCCTCCCGCCTATTTTACCATTCCGCCTGTTAAAAAGTCAAAAATGTCACGATCCTCGTTAATTACTCATCCAAAAACAGATCACCGGCGAAGCCGCGTATAAAATAGGATCAACTGGAACATTTGCAAAACTACTCCCATTAAATCCGATTAACGGCGCGAAAATTTGAGATCCGCGCTAGAACAATGGAACGCGGAACGATATTGTCCGCGCGTGTCGCCTAGCCTCCACCGTTAGAGCGCGTCGAATCCAATCACAGAGCGACCGAACATTGGATTTCGGAAAATTGGGAACCACCGCCGCGCAGAGAAATTTCGAAATACATAATTGAAATCTATCAATTAGAGAGCTATTCTAAATCGACCGTGGAGCAAAAACGCGTCGCCCTTTCGACGGGGGTGGGGGGTACGCCGAGGGTCACAAGCCGCGCGCGGAAACACACAATTGAACGCGGAGTCCGCGTGCGTTTGATAAAGCATTAATTAAAACAGATTGCAGAGCGTGTGTCCCCCTCCCCCGTTTCTACTACGACTATCAATTTTCCGTACCCGCGTTCGTCAATAAACCCCCACTCGGAGAACCGGCGTTCCCCGTCGCGGCCGATGTAAATCCGATGAAAAATAGTTCCGGCCGAACGGAATTCGCGCCGCGGTTTTAACGGCGGACCGACGTCGTTACAGGCCGATTATGTTCCCTCCCCCGCGTGGAATCAGCGAAACCGACGCCGTGCACCTGATCGATGATCGGCGCTCGTCAATTCCTCGATAAATTCCTCGCGATGGATTGTTGAACAGCTATTCTAGCGCAAATCTTTGGGAAATCGATTTCGCGAGCGTTTTCTTGGAGAAAAATCTCTGGGAAATTTGGTCCATGATTTTACGCGATTTTAAGTTTTATTTTAATTTTTTGCTGTGATAATGGTGGGGTGACCTAATTATCGCGTCACTGTATTAAAAATTGATTAAAGAAGGAAAGTTGTAAATTGTCGTCTCTGTTTGAGGTAACATGTAATAAAAAATAATACTGTAATAAGTAGATACATTATATTAATCTGAATTTTAAATAAATGGAGTTACAACAGTTTGCCTTATATGTATATTAAGATTCAATCTTTTCTGTCAAATAACTATGAAATAACTATAAAATTTATTATTACTACTTTTACTATTATTACTATTATTACCATAATCTTCGAAGGCTTCGCTGCAACAAAATTCTAAACAAGATAGAAAAGCAAAGCATTGAAATAGCAAGCTCGTTGTTCTTAGAAAATGGCTTCCAGTCGCTTGCGAAATAAACGATGTATGTTCCTAGTGGACAGAAATTCGCGTCTTTGTCTATCTGATTGTACTGTTCGTGTTTCGTGGATTCAGACGATCGCGAACGCTCGAAATCGTCCGCTAACACACGGACACCAGAAGTTGCAGACGCAACAGGAACGGGGGGAGAGGAGGGAGGAGGAGAGACTGCGGATAACTTGCGCAGCGATTCGGGGAATGACGAATGTAAACCAACTGCGAAGTTAAAGTAACAAGTTTCGAAATTAGTTATTACGTAGACAGCAGAATCAACAGTATAGTAGAATGTACCGGGGATGTGTACTTCCTAAAATAACAGTTTTATCGTATGGCCATTATCGCGTTCGTGAAACACGGTCCGCCGTCCGTGGTGCCGTACACTCCGGGACAAAAGGTGGTCCGCTTTGAAACGTGATTAGATTAACGTGGTGGAAGCGTATAGTATCTGGATAGAACTGTATAGTATATTTGCATAATATACTGATTTTATATTATTATATGTACTTAATATTGATACATATATATAGATGGAATGTGACGTTACAGCTAAGTTTTTGACTTTGTAAAAAATTGTAAAATGTCATTATAAATATGCAGAAATGAAACAGATTTTTTTTATGGAACTATAGTGAGATAAAAGGGGAGCTGTTGTTGCGAAGCCACGAAATATTAATTATACTAAATAATTTAATTTGAAAAGGGAAAGAATTTTTATGGAAAAACATTGGAATATACTGATAGCATAATTAACTAAGAATTATGAAAAAGCAGTAAATCAAGGAACGATATTTAATAAATTGATTCTATATCTAATAAAATAAATTGACATTTAATATTTCGTGACTCCTCTTTTGTATTTAATAGCAGCCATAATATTTAATTAAATGAGCTATGCTTTTATTTCATCATATTTCCATAAAAGTATTGTTCTTGTCAAACATAATTATTTAAACCAGCGAAATTCAATTCTGTAACATTTTTAATAATTCTACAAGTTTTAATAAAAACACAGAATCTCGACTGTAAAATTAAATAAATAATACACTAAAATTGTACAAGTTTTAAAAAACAGCAAAACCTCGGCAGTAACATTAAATAAACAAATTTCGCGTGAATTTTAAAGTGGGCTATCTTTTCCTCCGGGAGTGTAGAACAATGCGAAGAATCGAGCACGTTTGTGTATGTATTTGCGAGCGTCGTTCGCACACAGAGTAAGATTACGTGGGTGTATTATTTCACAAAAAAGAAGGCGCGCAAGTGTGTACACGTAGCTCTGTGTTACGGGGGCAGGAACACGGTGCGTGTAGGTCCGAGAACAATATGCATGGTGAACAATGAGATGGTCCATAAAAAAAACGTGGATGATGCTTAATGGCGACGTGCTGCACACGGGTACGTGTCACTGGTTACTTGAAAATCGATACAACCGTTGCCTTTTTCTTTTCCCTCGTGCTGCTCTACTCGCCTGTTAACCTGAATACCACCGACGACTCGATACCCGACCACGTAAACACCCACTCTGTGGATAAATTAATTAAAAATTGTTTCGCGTCGCGTTTTAACCTAATCAACTAAGGCGAGAGCACGCGACAACCCTAATAAATAAATGGACACTTGACTGTAGAAGAAGTTAAATGTATCGAAAAGGCGTGGGCGACTTTGTAGCGAAATTTATATTTATTATTGTTACAAAGATAAATTTTTGATTACTATGAATATATATTTATTGTGAGCGTAGATATGTATTTAATATTTTTATAAATATATATTTATTCTCAGTATAAATGTATATTTAGTATTGCTATGACTATATATTTATTCTCAGTATAAATGTATATTTAGTATTGCTATGACTATATATTTATTCTCAGTATAAATATATAGTTAATATTATTACAATAATATCTTTATTGTGAGTATAAATATATATTTAATATCATTATAATTATATATTTATTCTGAGTATAAATATATACTTAATATTAGTACGAATATACATTCATTGTGAATATAAACATATATTCAATATTATAATAAATATCTAATTCTTGTAATTATAAATACATATTCGACAAATTCCGCCTGCAAAATGCATATCCAATTAACGATAAAAATTTCTTTTACCTTCTCGTTGCAACATCCCGGTCGCAACCCAAAGTAAGGGAATCCAAGTTAATTGCATTCCGCAAATACGCAATCGCCATTCGAGCGCATAAATAGCTGCAAATACAATTTTAAATCGGACAACAGCGTGATCGAGAGAAATTTGAGATACGCGCAACGGAGAGAGGCCAACGATCGGCGGTTTATACATTTTCGCGTTCCGGGAACGCGATTCCGACCGCGGTTAGGGGAAGTTAATGGTTTGGATAATGGAGATCCAATTGGAATCGTTAAGACCCGCCCGGACAGCACGAGCAAACGGGTAACGCATCCGAAAAGTCATTTGCTCGTCTTTTTGTCCCTCCATTTAAATGGAGATTTTAATTGGCTCACCGTTTTCCGGTTAACGCGGGTTCGTTATAGTCTGAATCAATTTCGCGTCAGACATCTCGCTCGACTGTAGCGGTTTTGCGGGATTACGCGGCCGAGTGTTTGCTCGCGAACCGAGGGAGACGATCGAGATTCGAGAGACGAGGAACGGGATTTCGCGCATAGATCCGGGGCTCGGAATAAGGCTGCGCGCAGCGTCGGTGCCGCGTTGGCCACGCCTCCAAGCTCCTGTCGCAGCGTTTCGATTCCCTATAACCTGGTAAACCTCAAACCCTTATCATAGTGACTATTTATGGTAGATTAACGCTTCGAATGCCACGCCCGTCATCTTAAAAATTGTGTACAATTTAAATATTTTATTTAATAAAATTAAATTTGGAAAATTTGATTTTAGGACGTCGATTAATTTTTCTACATTTTTGGGTCTTTTCCCACCTTTTATGCTACCCAAAACTCAACCTTCGTCCCTAAAAATATTTTCCTATCGACTAAAACACCGCGCGTCGTTTCAACGACGCGAATTTCCGTCGCTCTATTCGTTCGCGTTCATCCGGCCCGTGGAAAGCCCGGATGAAATCGAACGTTATTCATCACGACCGGTGACATAATAAATCGGTTTCCCCGCGGGTTGTCACGCGAAAGAACATCAAAGTCGGTACGTACGTACGTACGTCGCCGGTTCTGCGGGAGCCCCAAGATGCAAGGAGGATCCTAAGAGCAATCAACCGTCGAACATCTGAAAGCGCTCGGCTCGTGTATCTTTTATTTCCCGCGGAACGCGGCTTGTGTCGTCGTTTTGATTTATTGATGGGGCCGCGCCGTTGACAAGACGCTCTGACACGGGTATCGCTGGAAAAGCGCATAGCTGCCAGCGAAATTTTATACTGCACGCGCGCACGTTCCACAGTACGACAATTAAATGCGACAGAAATTCTTCCATTGTGCCGCGTCGAAACATTCCTCGGTAAAATTAAACTTCGTTTGGCCGTGAGTCTTGCGACATCGATGACCCAAAATCCGTTTCTGGGATTTTAGTTTGAAAAATTACATCGATTACAAATGTCTCAATTTTGTGGATTTTTATTTTTATTTTGTGGTTGAGCAAAGTTATATAAATATTATATTATATTATACTATGTTATTCTGCACTATGCTATATTGAACTATATTATACTATACTATACTATGCTATATTTAACTTTATTATACTATGCTATTGTATGATATATTGAACTATATCATAGTATACTATACCGTATTATATTAACTATACTATATGATATTATATTATGCTATATAGTATAATATAGGTTAACAAGTGTCATAAGACGATTTACTGATACTGTTCTATAATATAATATATTATACTATATCATATTGTATGACACTATATTATACTCAACTGTATTATACTATATAGTATAATATAGGTTAACAAGTATCGTAAGACGATCTACTGATACTGTTTATTATATTATATTGTACTAGACTATATTATACTGTATTATACTATACTATATTATACTATAGTATATTGTACTATATTATATTACATTACATTATAATGTAATTATCATTATATCGTCTTACGTTACAATTATTTCTAACTTTCATTACATTATAATTATTATTATATCATTATTATATACACATAATAAACACCTTAAACTCGACGATCGTTCAGGTCGATTCCGAATAAATCCCGCAGAAGGATGAAACGAGAACTCGCGGCCATAGAAACACAGCTGGTTGCGTTCAAAATCCGTTCTACCCGCAGCCACCCACCCATCCAGACACTTACAACTAAAACAGTCGCCGCTGTGCTCCGTGAACTTTGTTCGCAGTTCGGTCTTGGTGAAACCATCCCTCCTCCCCCCCACCCGAACTTTGTAGCATCTCCTCAGACTTCTCTAGTACATCTCCATCCGTTGTACCGGCGCTCGCCGGTCCCGCGAAACTACTTCGCGAAAAAATATCACTTGCAGATGCCGGGCTTTCTTTCCGATTAATTTCGCGCGAGCGAAACACTCGTTCGAACGGAATTATTCCGACGGCTCTTTCGCGCATCGTTCCGTCTAGGAGTGTTGCTCAAGATTTCAGAATAATACTCGGTGACTTTATACTTGATTTTGAATGTGTAATTGATGACTCGTGGATGGAATTGGGTGTAATTGTTAGATCTGTATTGGTGCATCGATGCAAAATGTGATGCATTTTCTGTGACAAGTTAGTTGCTTTAGTTTTGAGACGGCAGGGTTGTTTTGTAGGGTGTTTAATGTGTATTGTTTAATAATAATAATAACAAGATTGCAATTCTTTAAACTTTATGTAATTTAAATTATAATATGATATATATTACGAGATAATATATTATAGTATATTTATCAAGAACTCTGGAAGAAAATATCAGATACCAATCCTTTCACCCAGTTTAATATAATAATTAAACTATAATATAATAAAATATAAAATAAAATACAATATATTATAATATAATATATTACAGTATATTTTTCAGGAACTCTAAAAGAAAATATCAGATACCTTTCGTCCAGTTCAATATATAATTAATTATAATAAAGTATAAAATAAAATCGAACGTAATGCTTAACCAAAATAAAGTAAGCTATCAAACAGTATTAACTTCTGCCCCACTTTCCTGAAAATCCGATCACGATGCGACGTAGGAACGGTGGATCCCGAAATTCTGTAACCGAGTCGCGAAAGTGAATAAATGTCCGCCGGTTCGATTGGCCGTTCGATCGATTATCGGGCGACCGTGCGAAAGACTATTATACCGGCACGAGATTCGGAGACCCGGTTCTCGTCGGCATTAGGACAAATTAGAACCGGTGCTTGGACCGGTGGAATCAATTGTTGGCCCGTAATTCCCAGTGGTCCAGTGTCCGCCGACGTTGTCTCCGCGCGTTGTAACGACCCGAAACCGTGCGATTCCCGTGGCCGGCTCGAACGAATCCCTCTCCCTTCGGTCGATCGTACGCCGGGGCTGCTTAATTGCTCCTCATCACTGTCCCTAGCGTAATTGGTGTCGAACCGAGAGACGCGCGAAGACGCGCAAGGAAACGCTAACGAACTGTCGCAACCGACCGCCCCTTAAATTCCGCTTTCGTTACGGCCCCCCCTCCGCTCTGAAAACAATCCCGCCCCGCGTACGTGACTCACGGACCGCTGTCGCTCCGTCTAGGTTCCGCCTCGGTTACAGGATCGACGGACATTCGTCACGATCGGGACCCTCCTGGATCGTTAATTACAAACGGCCGACGGCGAAGATGGCGCAGTTTTAATTCTTTGATCCTGGGGCGGAGCGGAGCGTGAGTCTGCAAGCTCCAGTCGTTTGATCGACCCTTTTACTTTAGTCTCGTTGATCGGCGCTTTAAATGGAATGACGAGTTAACTCGTCGATTTTATTTGTTGCAATTTTTGTTAGGGACTTTTTAGTCCTTTAGATGATTTTTAGTCCTCTATATTATCTTTGTGGTTTTTAGATCACGTTGCTATTTTTGAGGGAATATTGCTATTTTTTGTGACGAATATATTCGTCAGATACAGTTAAATTGTTAAGAAGGGTTTATAAAGGTTCCTGAGGTCATTTGAAGTAACTTTTTCCTTTGCGAAAATTCAATCCGCGGCTTCGTTCAGGAGTTATTAACGAAAAAGAGTGACCAATGAGAGACGAGCTGGGTTGATGGGAGGAGATTCTGTATTCGCCTTTCATTGGTCAGTGTTTTTTGTCGATAACTCGTTAACGGTGCCTTAAAGAAAATTTTTATAAAGGAGAAAGTTACTTGAAATGACTTCAGGAATCCTTCTGTATACTTGGAAATTTTTTATTAAATTCTATAGTTTATAAAACTGTGCTATTTAAATAAAATATGACGAAAGTCAAAGATATATAGTATAATTACAGTAATTAATATTCTTTTCAAAGAGATTGTAAGAACTAACTACTAAATTAATAGCTTAATATATTTTCTCGACATTTTTGTTCGTTATAACATTTTTGTTTATCGTAACCTTTGCAAAATTATCGCGATCAGTATTAAATAATACAACACTTTAAATCTCAACTCGAGACGCAGATCATAAATATTAATTCAATTAGATTAAAAATTCCATACTTCGCGTAATTTTTGTTAACGTTTATTGCGTCGATTTACAGAAAAATTGTGCAAAGAATTGCGCAAATTGAGTCACTTTACGCTACTGACAACTTCGAAACATTTAATTTCCTCGGCCTTGATACATACGCGAAGGCGGAGAAGTCGTCTTGGAAAACATTTTCCGCGAATTTCGAAATAATCTGAGCGAAACTAACGCGCTTAAAGGAGTTTAAAGCATGTTTTCGAAAGCGCGCTTCATAGTGCTTTCGAGCACTTTGATCGCGCATTTCTCGTCGTCACTGCGAACTTCGTAAGCTTATTTTAAAGATAAAAATTCTGAAGTTAACGAGGTATTTGCCACTTTTTCCGTGGCCTTAGCATTGCGCACCGGGGACCGAAAAAACGTATTTCCAGAAGATTAACGTCCTTGCGCGGTTCAATTTACCGAGCAATAAATACGACGTGTAGTATTTTATAAAATTGACAAGACTGAATTTATTTAAATATTTGACTGTTTTTAATATCATTTAGAGGAGACAGGGTTTGGTTATGATATTTTTTTCAGAACCTTGGTATTATATATTGTTTGTAAAAATTATATGAGGTTTTAATATTTTTGTTGGATAGAATAATTAATTAAATTTAAATTTATATATGTAATTTGATAGTGTGTTGAAACATTAGTTGATGTTTATTGAAGCATAAATTGATGATTTAATGGAAGAGGTGACAGTGTAGTCCTGCATCGAGTGTTAATTAATAATTATAGACGACAGATGGCGAAATGTTACAAGTAATGAACATTTTTGTTTAGCAATCTTTTAATATAAATTATACTTAAATTATAACAAATAATATATATTTAGTATTCTGGTAGTATATCGACGATCTTTGACTCAATTTTTATATGATTTAAAAACAATAGACATAAACATCCACTAACTTAAACAAAAACTACACCTTCCACGGTTGACTCAAAACAATAAAACAATAATTAAAAATAACAACAATAATAATATAAACTTATCTATAGATCTGTATCTATATTAAAATAACAATTACAAAATAAAAAATATGGAACAGGTTGAATCCGAAAAAAGCAATCACATTCCAATAAGTTATTAAAATACAGCTCGATAATCGCGGCGAATTTGATTCGGTCAATTTTGGTCGGCGTCGGAGAAATTCCGCAAAATTCGCGAGGATCGCGCGCGACATTTCGTCGGATTCGATTGATCAGCGGGCAGGTTTTCGAGCGAGATATAAAGTCGGATTAAACGACGAGCGCCGTGGGGTGAGAGATTTTCTGACGCGTCAGAGAACCGACTCCGAGATTCCTTTGATCGTTCGCAGATTGCTTCTGCGAATTTCTCGCTGGCGGGGAAATCGGATTCCCGAGTATCATCGATATATCGGCGAGAGCGGCGCGGCGGGGTGGGGGTTACGCGAGTACACGCGCGCGCCGGCCGTGTAGCCCTTTGCTCGAATTTCGAAACGCGGCACGCGGAGCATCCGCCGGCCCGTGGAGCTCGTTAGAACGGAACACGTACCGTCCGACGCGCGTCATTGGCCGGCGCGAGTGCATTTTCGCCCGCGATGCACCGGCTGCAAATTTTCACCGGTGTACAGAGAGGAGAGAGAGAGAGAGGGAGGGGAGTGGGGATCCTGGAAATCGACTCGCGGCCGCAATCACGGCCGAAACACGCGGCGAAACGTCGTTCCGCGATCGAATCGGAACCAAGCGTAATCGGCTTATCTTCGACTCGGTCGATCCCCCACCACCCCCATGTGTTCCGCATCGCATGAACTGTTGCCGCTGTCTTACTCGTACGATTATTACCGGAATTTCCGGAAACAGAGGCGGGCGCTATAATTGCGAAGCGCCGGCCGAATTTCCGACGGTCTTCCTCTCTTCGTCGATTGACGGGCGAGTCTCTTTGCGCGATATCGAAATTGTCGGAGTAGGTCGTGACAGAATTAATATCTTAAATTGAACTATTTAATTAACATTGATTTATTATAATTTTATATTTGGATTTGGTCCAGTAATTCTTTTTATGTTATTAGTGTTGATATATAAGTTTAAGAGTAGATATTTTTATATTATTAATCGGTTTAGAATTTATATTAGGTTGTATTTTAACAATGTTTTTAGTATTAAATTGAACTATTTAACTAATGTTTATTTACTATAATTTTACATTTGGAAATGATTTAGTAATTCTAGTTATTAGTATTAATATATAAGAGTAGATTTTTTGTATTATTAATCAGATTAGAATTTATAAGAGGTTGTATTTTAATGTTTTTAATATGTGAATCTTTTAATAATAATGTATGAATGTTTCTTTTTATTCTAATTATAGTATTAGAATTTAGAGTTTTTGGTGGTATTATGATTATAGTATTCAAACGTGAAAAATTATTTATTTGTGTATTACTATAAGATGAACGTTCATTACTGATCTTGACTTTGTTAAGTTAGGAAATAATGTTACCAAATAGTAAGGATAAGCATTGTTATTGCCAAATGATATTTCTAAAAATCGCCTTCTTTTAATCAGCTATAATTTAATTGGTAATGAATCATTGTACACTAAAGAATATTTATTCCATAACTATATTAATACTCTCAGTCAAATTTTTACTCTCACTCATCATAACTATTTATTTATTTATTTTATATTATCCTTATCTTTGCATAAAATGGAAACATATTATTACGTTAAATAAGTACAAACTTTAACAAAAAATTAATAAATATTGTTACTTCTTCTTAGTCTCGCATACCTTGTTTTTATTAATTAACTATTGAATAAGTTTATACGAGCTTCGTATCTGGCTCTTTAATTTCTGTCACATATTATACTGCGATTTGTTAATAATTCCTGGGATAAGCTACAAACGTTCAGTATCGATTTTATCGAGATCGCGGAGACTTTAGGGCATATTTTCATGCGGCGGCGTCGCCGCCTGGATTCTTTGATCCGGAACACCCGTGCGCCATCTTCCCGGAATATGTGATCGGCCCCGGGCAAATTGAACTCCGGGGCCACGAAATCAATTGTCAACCGCAATTCCCCAGCCGGCTTCGTGAAACGTTCAAGACCAGGGAAACGCGTTCCACGGGATATCAAGGTTTAATGGTGTCCCCTAAGGGATTGCTAATTGCGCAACGACGCGTAATCGTCGTCGCCGTTTCAGTCGAAATTGCGTAATTTTTGCCGATTTAATGCAACTAGAATCGTAATTATTCACAGACTTACGCACTTATATATTTATAACCAATATAATGCATTTAAAATATCGTATTTTATTATTATAAATAGTATAGTCAATGTAAATATGTACATCAAGATGGACCCCCAAAATGATTCCATTAAATAAAAAAGTGACCATTTAAGATTTCATTTAAAATATCGCCAATGTAAATATATACATTAAGGTAGATCCCCAAAATTATTCTATTAAATGAAAAATTAACCATTCAAGATTTCGTCTAAGTTATTCTTTCATAAAATACCATAATTCCACGAGAAAGATTTCAAAAAAAAAAAGGTTCACCAAATATAGCAAAAATCTACCCTAACGTAGATAGAATCTTCTAGGTTAGGGCAGGCTGCCACGTGGTGGGGTAAGATCGCCGTTTCCCTATAATCCTCAGACTATAAACGAGGTCCGAGCCCACGCCACGCCTGCGAACGATCGAACAGTTTTCCAAGCGGAGTGGTTTTTTTTTCCTCCTCCCGAAGAGTCCGCATCGACTTCGTCGTCGGGATCCATTAGCATCGTAAACAACGATGCTAAATCTGTCGTTCACTCTCACGACAAGCCAGCTGCTCCTAGAAACCAGAGGAACTTACCTTTTTCTTGCCGTAGACGGGAGGTCTTTGGACGCCATCAAGGGAGCTCATAAATCGTCCCCCACTCACCCCCCACCACCTCCGCCCCATCTAGCCGCTCTCTCGTCGTTCCTTCACGACCCACTTTCTTCGCGAAAACGGCACTTCCCCGACGATGTCTTTCATTCGTCATCCGAAGTGCCGTTGTAACGTGGACGCGTAGTGAACGCTTCACCGTTTTTCATCCACCTATCAATTGTTTTTGCGCCAATTTATTCTTAGCGACGAGCCCGATCCCTCATGCGAGAGACCTGCCTCGAAAAATGATCCTCTCTCTATGCTCTCTCTCTCTCCCTCTCTCTCGCCCGGTGATCCCGCCTCCGTGATCCTTTTTTATGGACATCTGTTCGAACCACCTGCGAACTTTTCATACTGCGAAATGACGGATATGGTGTTGGTGAAATATATGTTAGAAAATATATTGAAATATATGTTATAAAATATAGTAAAATATATGTTAGGAAATATATTGAAATATTTGGTATAAAATATATTAAAATATATGTCATGAAATATATTGAAATATTTCGTATAAAATATATTGAAATATATATTGTGTATAAATGTTATTGTTTGCTATGGCATGGTGATCGCACTAATAATTTCGCAATGCTTTTTACATCAATATTGAAAGACCATCAACTAATTAAAAAGGCTGTTTTATAATTTTTCCTTTTACAATTCTTGACATAATAAAAATGTTGAGATATTCAACTGTATATTGTAATAAAAATAGTACAATATTATATAAAATAATAATGATATTGCAAGTGCAATTAATGAGATACGACTCACTCACGGCGTTTTTCGTTTCGCAGGACGAGAGAAAGACGACAGTCGGTATTTATGTTAAAAATAATTTCTATATAAATTCTATAATTGTATATAATTGCATATAATTACTTATAATTGTATTATATATAAATTATATTTGTATTATATACGAATTAAACAAAACACTCGTTGCATCTGAGAAAATCGCCACGTCGGTCGAAAAAGTCGTGTCCGCTTAATGTTAAACATTTATTGAAAATATCTCGAGATCTAATAATCTTTTTCCCATGGTACCCTAATACTTTTTCACGTAGAATGAACAGAAGAATCGATCTGTGTAAAAAGAAATATTTATTTCTATTTAAAAAAATTATGCAATTGTTAACTGCACATGCACTGTTGCATCTAAAAAAAATTAAAAGACCTACAAATATAGCTCTCTTTAAACCATTTATCTTTCTCCTTTGACATTTTCTCATAAATGCAATAATAACGGAGTTATTGTAACAATTGCGTGGACCACCCTGTATATTTACGTCTACCTAACATAACCTAATCGAACAAACCTTCTCCGTCGTCCAAAATTCTCTAACAACGCGCCGTCTTCTTCGTCGACGACGGAGAACGGTTCTAGACATCGCGAATCAGTTCCAGATTATAGGAACTGCGAGCGCGTTAATGGAGGCTCCATTAGAATTTAGAATGTTCGAGGAGGTTAAGATCGATGACACCGGCGCACTGATCATTGGATTTCGATGATACGGCGCACGGTGGCCGGAAACGGGGACGCGCGCGCGTTGGCGCCGTTTGATGGACGGGACACCGCGTCGATCGCGGTAATCCTTCGCAGATAGCGGGCGGCAAGCTTTCGTCGTGCATTCCTGCAAATACCTGTAAATTGGTTCGAACGAGGGGAATCCTGAGGATAACGCGCGCATTAAGGTATCGCTCGGTGTTGCGTAACGTATGCGCTTTGCGCTAATGGAACACGGAGTGTACAACAACGGGAGGGGTTTAACGGGATACGTGCGCGGGATAGACAGACGTCGTCATTAATCCTTTGGCTACGGCAGACTTTGGCACGGCCGTAGTTTTTTCGTTAGACACGCATTTCTGAGGAAGTATATTGAAATATTCAAAATATTGAATTTTATTACATCAAACCGATATTACTTGTAGCGAACAATAATTTTAAGCTTTTTTTTACAATGTATAACATAAATATTACACAATATATAATTAATCATAATAAACGGGGGCGAAATTTGATCTTGACGCCTATTGGCGCCTACGGTATCGGGAAGCCAACATGTTTCGGACGCCAATGGGCGCCGACAGTAGTCAAAGGGTCAATTGCGATGCTTAGAGGTTTTCGGAATTGACTAGTGACTTTGCGTGACTGAACAATAGTCCGGAATTCGATGGTACTTTGTTGTCTCTGTTTGTCATTTTGTTGTGAAGTAATTTGGAAATTGGTTTGAAATGCGACGTCGCGAGGGGAGGGGTCTTATAGAATACACAAAATTTTCAAAAAATAGAATTCGATGATTTCGCGAATTCATTTGCCGAGGCGGGGCGGTCGCGTCGGCTCGGAAGAATCGCAAACACGGATCATAAAGTGACGATCGCGGCGCCAGTTAAACGGTGGATTATTTCGTCCGGCGTTGGCGATAACGCGGCGCAAACAATTGTGGCGGATCAATTATCGAAGAGGTATCGATCCGCCGCGAAACAACCGGCCAATGTACAAGCGAATTTTCTCCCCAATTATCCCGTAGCTTGTAAACAAAAATTGCGCGATTCGCACGGTTTTAGAATCGTTCGCAATCGTCGGCTATTGAAACGAGTTCCGAGGATCGAGTAATTGTCTATTTTCGAATTGGCGAGTCAAATTGTCCATTCTCGAATTGTCTATTTTTTTTACAAGCTGAGGGACGATTAGAGAGGGTTTATCGTACATTGGCCAGTTCGTTCATACCTCCGCTTCCATAATTGTCCATATTTATTTACAAGTTGCGCCATAATTAGAGAAAATTAATTATAATGTATAATAATTTGTTATACATTTAAATCATCTAATTTCCAAAATTTTCCATTAAATAATTTCTAATGTTTCTATATTTCTAACTTCCCGAAAATCGTATATTTCACTACTACTAATTTATAATATTTTACCCTTCCATAATTTAAAAAAAGAATCCTGCAAAATTACTGCTTTCACTGATCCATCTTATATCCTACCACTCGTCTATCTTTGAATTAAACTACAGTTTTGAGCGATCACATGGCCATTGTAAAACACCGTGGCCGAAGCAACAGTTTGTCCGTAACGATAATAGCCTAATTAGAAGAGTCGGGTTGCGCAGATCGACGACCATAATTTATGAGCGCGTCGCGGCGTGCTGGCTACCCCGCAAGAAGCATCGTCCGATTGGCGGTCCGCCGTTCGCGAATGAATAACTAACCAGCCCTCGACTTCGGGACCCCGTTCTTCAACCCCGTTCTTCAACCCCTTCTTCAACCCCTTCTTCAACCTCTTCTCCGACCCTGCCACCGTGCGGCAATCCGTCACACGGAGACAGCCAGCGAGCGGCGACGACAAACCCTCCCGGCAAAGGAACGTCTGAGGAGAGGACTCCGCGTGGCACCGTAATCCGACGATGATGAATCCTCTTGTCTTGTAATCCGTTCCCGTCAATCAACCCGGATAAAACTTCATTACCTGATAATAATAGAGAAATAGATGGATACCCGTCATCCATAAAGCGTTCGCGTGCTACGAATATCGCTGACGGCACCTGGAAGAACACACCTTTAATTACCGTTCAACGCTTGGTCATCCGGCAATCAATTTTACCGCGAGACGTGTTGGATAGGTAGAGGGAAAGGAGGGGAAGGATTTCGTCTTGGGCTCGGTGGAGAATTGCCCGGTTGGCAAAGGGTTCACTTAGGGGCCCGATTTTGGCAGTTAAGATAAATATGTATAGGAAATTAAAGATTTATATATATACTGTACTTTACTGTACTATACTGTACATTATTTTACTTTACTGTATTATATTCTACTTTACTGTATTTCACTGTAATATACTGTACTTTACTGTATTTCACTGTACTATACTGTACTTTACTGTCATTTGCTTGTATCCTATACTGTACTATACTATACTTTACTGTACTTTACTGTCCTATACTGTACAATACTGTCCTATACTATACTATACTATATTAGTATACTATACTGTAGTAGTAGTATACTATACTATACTAAAAATTTTCGGTCGAAACACGAGTTGTTTAATTTTTAATTCAGAGATTATTTATAAATCGAACAAACTTCATTTCTATCTTATAATGTTCTACAACATTATCTTCTACTTTGGACGATAATGTTCCGCAACAATTTTACTTTGGAAGATGCAAAATCGAAACGGATATTATTCGATACCGTGGCGTTATTTAATATCGGACATATTTACACATCGTCCAGCACCGATACCTATCGGACCGCCCCGCACGGTGGTCCGTTTCCGTGCAATTTGCGATGAATACAAACAAACAACTATCGCATCGATGTTGCTCAATTTCATCGCGTTTGATAAGCGTTTAATTGTAATTAACAGCGCTAGCGCACAACTAAAACAACACTCGTATTACCGTAATAGTAGCCCGTTTCCACGGAATGAACCGCGGGAAACGGAATGTCGAAATATCTCGCGTCGAAACTGTACAACGCGGAAAATATATCGAATATCCTGTGTATTAATTACTGTACCGATAAATCTGTTTTTAACATCCGTGCCGAGGTTTCTGGAAAAATTAATGAAATATGATAAAAATTCTGTTTTACAAATGTTGAGCCACGTAGAATGAATTTCCTATCGCAATGATACGTGCAAATATATTAAGACTTTAGTTATTAAGTAATTAATTAGTGGGAAACCTTACACTTTCATTTATCAGTGAATAAATAAATAAATATTACTTGTTACTGTAATGTTCGCTGAAATTTTTAGTAGGTGCTAATTCTATTGTATTTAAATTTAATCTGTCATTATGCAAAGTATAATTATAATAAATTATTATTATTTGCTATTATAACTATTTATTCACGACTAAAAAGACTTGCTATTAGTGAAGAATACATGATGCAATAATCGTTCAAACATAAATACAATAAAAATATTATTACTATAAACTATCGCAATATAATAATAAAAGATAGTTGGTGAAAGTATGTCAACGATGATCCTCGCATATCGGCTCCTGTTATTCGGTACGAAATCGGCACGAGACTCGAACGACACAATGCCGCCATCCTCTCTTCACGCAGCTTCCATTTCGCGAAACAAATTCCTCCGCTTCGAGCCGCGTCGAAATCGCGTATTCCGCATAACTGGCTGTACCTCTCGAAAGAGCGGCATTCTTCGAGGGCCGAAAATTCCTTAAAACGAACGATATTGGCAACCCTCCGCCCGGTTGCCGACCGGGTCTCGCAACAGCGGGAAGAAGCTGCATGAATTTCCATAAGCTCGAGCGCGCGGCAAGCGATCCTTTTACGGCACCGCTAAAGTAGCTCCAATTCAGAAACGACTTTTTCAACAGCAACAGCCGAATGAAATTACCGGATCGTAACCCTGTCCAATTCGAGCTCGCGTTTTAAATGGCCGCGGTTCGTGCTCGTTCGGACGACGACGAGCAGGTTGCGTCCACGAAAGCCGCGCGAGCTTGTAAAAACTTCGAAGCGCTTAGACCACGCCGTCGAGGTGGTGGACGCTATGGCAATGGTGCGCGTCGGCCCAGGAATTTATGCGAATCGTTTTCGTGGACTTGTACAGGGTGTCCTAGGTTTTGAGGCTCAAACTTTGTCAGGGAAATCTGTGGCATAAAGTGTGGTAAAAATGTGAGGTAAACATAGGTCATGTAGAGCTTTATTAAATTTAATAAACGGTTGGAAACTATGAAACGGGCGTTTTTGTTTAGTCTTTGTACAGTTGCGGCGCCCGTTTCATAGTTTCCAACCAAATAGTGAATCGTGATGGAGGAATCAGTTGCATATCTGAGCCATTTTGAAAGTGTCCTAATCTGTTACTATTGAATTTAGTAATATTCAATTCATTCTAAAAATTATTCTTTGCAATTGTAATATTACTATATAAATTATATAAAAATTGTATCACTGATCCTAATTTTTCTGTATGCAAAAGGGTTTTATAGAAGTTATGGTGTTCCAGTAGTAGTATATAGCCTATAATAAGTCCACCATGACTTATAATTCGCTGTTATAATTTATTTTATATTTTATCACTGTGATCAATAATAAGAAATACCAAACAAACTTGTCCACTTACAAAATAAATTGCTCATTGCAAATGCTAGTAGCATACCCTATTGACATAACCATCACTAAGCCCGTCGATTTAGAATTTCATTAATAAATTGACACAACGCATTTCTAATATTAATCATCGTGCAAACATCAATTAAACGCGTGAAAATTTAGATCAATCGTGGGAAACTAAACAGCGAAATAACAATAGTTACCTAACGCATCCAAATGGATCCGCGAGCCCGTTATTATTGTTGTCGCGACCTCCTGTAACATTAAACATCGTCGATATATATTAATATAATTATTTAAAGTTTATTATCAGCTCGTCGCGTTCGCGTTGTTGCAACGTGAAATTAGTTGCAATTACCAATCTGGAAACGAGCGTTATTTACCGAAACAATAACTGGCGGTATTTGTCAATTCGATGAAGGGTTAAACGGCGCGCATTTGCATCCACGTAAATCGAAGCTCCCCGAGAGCCAAGAGATTAGCTCCTCGAACAGCTACGTGTAAAGCAGAATTCCCTAAAGAATAGTAACATAGAGAATAGAGAACGAAGCCATTTACGAAGGCTCGCCTCGTGAAAGCAAAGTCCGCGATTACCACGCTGTTTATTCCCCGCGTTCTACGCCCGTCATCGCGCATTCTTCCCGCGCGGAGATCCGGCTTTATTACGCCACATTTCATTCTGCTATGCTACTATTCCACCATTCCACTATTCCACCATTCTACCATTCTGCCATCCCACCATTCTGTAAAAACGACGACTCAGTGAAGAAACACTTGTCGTATTCGAGCATTACAAGATAGCGTCATGAATTTATCACGTTGCGCTGTACGCGAACACTTGCCAGAATATACAGTCAGTCCCATAAGTATTCGTACCCTCAACGCTTATAAGAGAAATCTGTTGAAATCAAGGGACGCGTGTAAAATTTTGCAATAACAATTATAATTTGGTATAAGTAAACTTTAATACATGTGTTCATTCCTAATAAAATGTTTATTGCAAAACGCATGTAAAATTTTGCAATAACAATTATAATTTGGTATAAGTAAACTTTATACACGTGTTCATTCCTATTAATTTTTGCTATTCCTATTAATTAATTGCAAAATCTTACATGCGTCCCTTGATTTTAACAAATTTCTCTTATAAGCAATGAGGGTACTGCTTATGGAACTGACTGTAACTAGCCTGGTCAGACGAAAAGCGCGCGAAACCGCTCGGTGTTCACCGGATTACCGAACTGCGAGGGTAAACTATAAAATTTCGTCTGGGGCTCGAGCAGCCGCGAATTTGTTGAACTCCCGCGGGAATACAAATTTTACGGCGCGTTTGTCGCGGCGGCACTGTGCGCGCCCCGCCTCGCGACGTCCATGAATGCGCGCCGTCGTAACATGCAAATGGGGAGGGAAGAGTTCATGGCGACGCATGAATTTGTCCCCGGTATACATATTCATCGGTCATTTACATTTCCGGCGCATTACACCGCGGCCGCGCCGCCGCGATTCGTTTCAATTCTTCGACGCGGTCAATTTTACGCGATCGGCGACAAGCGCGGATGCTGGTTGACTGCGAAAAAAATCGGCCGAATTAGAACCGATTTTGCGTCGTCGCGGATGCTGGTTGGCTGCGAAAAAATCGGCCGAATTAGAACCGATTTTGCGTCGTCGCGGACGTTTGGTAACCATTTGTACTCGAAGCCATTTCAACTGCAAATCTAAAATAATTTCTCTGACTTCTAGTGCTTATATTTTATATATAAAAATAGAAATAAAAAAGGAACTTTGAAGTCGATTATCACGAAAACGGAGCACCAAATGAAAATATGTTATACCAAAATATTTTCCTCTTTTTTGATGTAGAATCACCCCATGTCTAATTGTACTACGATTTCCGGGACACCCTGTATATTCGAGCACAACGACTTATATCGAACTGTCGAGTGGACCTTGATAACAGCTCCGTGTGTCTTCTCGCGCGATCCTGGCGATACCGATATACTGGTGACTCTGAGGCGGTGTTACGTGACCCGAGAGAAGCCTGCAGTGTATCGATATTTAACGCGAGATAGGGTAGTTTTCGAACATCGAGAGTTAGCCGGCTGTATGCGCTCGTGTGGACCAGTTTTATGAGTGTCCGAGGATATTCTTTCTTCTTTCGTCGTCCCTTAGCTTTTTGTTCTTTCCAAGGGTGCCGCGGGGCTTCTGTTCCGAACTCGATTGACCTGTCTTTGTCCGGTTCATTGATTTATTATTAGACAGAGGACTTTTTACAGTATTTTTATAGCAATTCTGTGTGTATTATTATTATGTTATTATGTAGGTTTATTTTTTGATAGGGGATATTTAACGCGTTATGTGAATAGAATAATAATTTATAAATATTCTGTGTATATAAAATAATAATTTAGACAAATTCTGTATATATAAAATAATGTAGGAAATTATGTAAAAGTTATGTATAATATAATGGTTACACTATATTTATAGTTACACTATATTTTTACGCATTTTTGACGATTTCATCATTATTCTTTTACTAACAAATAAACAAAGTAAACGAACTTTTTATTTTTTTTATCTTTATCTTTAGAAAAATAAACAAAATATACGCAATTTATTTGTTCATAGTTATACAAAGTAAAAAAGCAAAAGACGACGAATTAACCTTATCTGGTGAATTATACAGTTATAGTTCATATATTTATAACTATAATATATAAAGTTAATTAATTACTGCAACGAAACTAAAGGCACAGAAATTGGTGCCACCCCACAGTAACCGACTCCACGATGCTACTATACTGAACTATACTGAAATTTTACTGAACTATACTGAAATTATACTGAACTATTCTGAAATTATACTATACTATACTGAAATTATACTGAACTCTTCTGAAATTATACTATACTATTCTGAAATTATACTATACTATACTGAAATTATACTATACTATACTGAAATTCAAAAATGATTTCCAATACCATATAAATAGAAGAAGTCAAAAGAATTATTTTTAAATGCAATTTCTCAAACACGTTTACTTACCTCACGTCTAACAAATGTAACTTTTTATTGTTCCAGGTACGTATAAACGATGAAGAGCGCATGAGATCGAGATTGAAGTGCAATGGCTGCAAACATGGTGAGACGTTCTCGAGTGGCATAACAAAAGCACTGTTAACGCTCTGCAAACCACCGTAGAACGCAAACAAATCGTTTATTATACTTCTCTCTCTCTCTCTCTCTTTCTGTTTTTCTGTCTCTCTTTGTCCTTCGCAGTCCGTCAAACTGTGCTTTCATAAACGGGCCCCATTGGCGTTGCCCATTGGCGGCGCCTATAGACGGCATCCACAGGCGGAGGCCGGTCGTTCGGCGACCGAACAAAGCTTTCAGGCCAACGATTATTTATTCAGCTAATGTACATTAGAACGATTGGCCCGGCACTCGTTACAACCGGCTCGCAACCGACTGTATACAGAATTTTCGGTCGGAATCAGCGAATCGAACCGAACTATCGGCCGACGTTTACGATCTCTCCGCAGACGAGAGATGAATTCGGCTCGGCCGTCGAACGGTTCGCTGCGTTTGTCCGTTCATCCCCGAGCCCCGTTGATTAATTAAGTATTCCCATGAATGAACGAGCCTCGTTTGATCCATCGTTACATGCCACCCCCCTCCGCCCTCCGGGCACCGCCTTTCGCACGAGTCGAATCGAGGAACCGATCGCCGTGCGACGAAAGGTTCGACACTCGTTCGATTATCGCTATGCCTTTTTTCGCGAGAATTAATGGACATAGTTTTTAATATACAATAATTGATTTTACACGCGAAACGTCGTTGTTGCGGCACGTGGCACTCGTTTATGGTATTTATGGTATACTGTGTTTTCTGAGTCCCTTTTCTCGATGGAATAGCGTTGTTTGTAAAATATTATGATTATCATATTTTAAGTGTAAAGATTACTTCATTTTGAATATAAAAATTATTGCAGTTTAAATACAAAGATTATTACATTTTAAATATAAAGATCATTACATTTTAAATATAAAGATCATTACATTTGAAATACAAATATTATTACATTTTAACTATAAAAATTGTTACATTTGAAATACAAAAATTATTACATTTAAAATAGAAAGATTATTACATTCTAACCCTTTGCACCCGAGTGGTGGCTCTGAGGCACCACTAAAATTGTTATATCACGTTCGAAAATAATTTTTATATTACAAAAAATTAGATTTGAATAATTATGAAAAGTATAACTATCGCTGTTACAAGATTTAACTTCATATCCATGAAATACATTTTACCATAAAATGGAAATGTTATAGGAAAAGTTGCTCAGGAAAGTTATTTTAGAATTACAGGTAAACACAAGGATTGACCTCTCTGAACCCTCCATTCACGGAAACAATATTTCTGCCTTCCCCATTTCGATTGTTTAGCGCAACGTTCCTCGAACACGTCGCCCCGGCGCAAATATTTGCCGTGCATCGCGCTTATTCGTCCGCGCCGCTTGTTTCAACTTTGCAAGTTGCTTTTTAAGGACGCGGCTCGGCAACTAAACTATTCGCGAATTATTCGCGGAAGAATCGTCCGTCGAATTTAGAGTGCTCCGTACCGAAAGGATTAACACTTCACCGAGCGTCGTAAAAAATTTAATTCACCGTTAAATTTTCGTTTCTATCTTAATCTTATTTATTTTATTAATCGCTATAGATATTTAATATTTAGCCTCTTAGGCACTGCGCGCCATTATAGTGGCTTTCGTGAATGTTTCGTGCTTTGATCAATTGTTTTATTAATTATTGAAGTGAACGATCAAAGTGGAAGTGTGTATGTACAATATATTAAGGAAAGAATATATGTAATTAATACTATATGTATATTATAGTTATACGCAAGAAATATATATTATGAAAAATGGTAATTTAAATATGAAAAACTTTATTTTCGCAAAATCGGTGCCTAACAGGTTAAAACGTTATGTAATAATATTGAAGTTTACTATAGTACAAACTAACACATTTATCGCAATAATTAATAAAAAATTAATGGTTCCTATGTCAACAAATTTACAAGCTATCAATTGAGCTAAAAGAACGATTTATAGGCTACCGGTCGGTAAAGGGTTAAGAAGGAATTCGAAATTTGGCCGGAAATATTACGCGCTGTTAATGCAACGAAAACATTACCGTGGCTGTCGACAGAAAGAATATTGCGTAAAATTTTTTCAAATTCTTTCAAAAAATATTCGACCATTTTAACTCGCCATCAAACAGCGTGCGTTCGGCAGAAAAAATATTCCCCGTTTAAATAAAAACATTTGTCCGATGCGTGCCGCTGTTGTTTGCATTCCCTCGGAGCTGAAAATATAAAATGACGCTATGTGCGCGCCGCTCGAACTTATTTTTCCCGGGGCAGCCTCCGTGTGCTCGGTGAAAAACGAGCTCGCGGAAAAACTTGTTCGCTTCGGCCGAAGTGTCGGAAGAGCGCTGCCACGTTGCCGAAAATTCTTCCTTATAAGATATGAATGTCGTTCCGCTGTGTGTTCTCTCGTGTTCTAGGCGGCGAGCGTGGAACGCCGCGCGCCGATGGAATTTTAGCAACCCTTGTGTAACTCCGCATTGGCGTAGAGTGGTTCGGTTTCGAGAATTCTGTAGTAAGTTGCTGTAACTTTTGAGAAAACGGAGATACTGCGAGGAAATTTTTATCAAAAATAAGGTGAAAGATAGTGAAATGTACGAAAGATAAAAGATAGTAGAATTTATAATAGATAAAACATAGGAAAATTTATAAAAGATATAACATAGTAAATTCTATAAAAGATGAAAGATAGTAAAATCTATAAAAGATAAAAAATAGTAAAATGTATAAAAGATAAAAGATAGTAAAATCTATAAAAGATAAAAGACAAGTAAAAAAGGTTTTTAGCCGGCGTTTATTAAATATTTCTTGCATTCGTTGGACGCTCAAATTCTGACTAAATATTCAACTCTGAAAGCGCTGAACTTTAACCCTTTAAACTGAAGTAGTAATTCACTGACATCACTAAAAATAATTTTACCACGTTCCAAAATAATTTTAATACAAATTTATCGTATCAGTATTTATAAGCCAGAGATTCAATCTCATAACCATAAAATGCACTGAATGACGTAAGACTCAAATATAACATAAATTGAAAGAACTATTTTCGACTTAGAATTAAAATAGCTTCGTTTGCAAAAGGGTTATATATTCATACTAACCACAATTCCATTAATTTCTCCCTCTCTTCATTTCTCCTTCTGCATACACCTTTGTAAAACCACGCAAAACTGAATAATTACCGATATAGGAAAATTGAATATTTTATTGATAATTTCTGAATTTTCCAAACCGAAACACCGCGCGCCGCCAAGTATAGTAATCGCGCACGGTACCCGCGGACGTTCGACGCCGTTGAATAATCGAACGGTCACGACCGTCGTCCTACGTTCAAGTGAAATTCGTGTCACGTAATACGAACAACACCCCGAATTTTGCAGGTCTAAAATGTTTTTCTATACCGCGCGCGGATGTTCGACGAAGAATTCGATTACCCGTGTGTGAATCGGCCGGCGGCGCATAGTCGGCGGCTACAATATCTCGTTTCGCAGTTCAACACGCCGATGGAACCGCGGGCATCGAGAGAGAGAGAGAGAGAGAGAGAGCTCGACAAAAGTTAGAGAGAGAGAGAGAGAGAGAGAGAGTGTGTGAGCTCGACAAAAGTTACAGGGCGAGAGCTTTATGGCCGCGGGCCGCCTATGGATTCTTCGCTAATACCGAATACTAGACGGAACCCGGTCTCTACGTTCGAAATACTTCAATGCGGGAAACAATTTGCTGGGACACGCGTACTTCGTTCCCTCCGCGCCCAATCAATACAATTCTATACGCGCGACAAAAGCCCGCGCGATGTGCTGGTCAATTAACGAGTTATTCGCAATTACCCGATCGCGAGCGCGCTCGCGCGACTCTGCCGCGATTATTGCCGAGCCAACTCGGTCTGTAAAGTGCGGGCCTCGACAATGGAACAGCTTTGTTATTTATAATTAATGGGGTTGTAGGATCCTACGACGTTCTATGAGGATTAGTATTGGTTTCGTTATTTGGACATTTTTATGGGATATTTTTTAATAACAAGGAAAAATTCGTTTTTGTAGAATTTATGTTTGCGAATGAGTTGGGCAGTAAAATATATTTGGGTATATAGTAAATGATATAATAAATAATGTAATAATAAATAAATGTTCAGGATTGGAATTACAGAGTGAGTTATATTTATGTAATTGTGAGGAATAAGGAGTGTTATTATTTATTAATATTTGTGTTTCTGAGACAGTTTAGGATAAAATTAATTTGTGGTAAATTTATCGTTGTTTTTTAATTAACCTTTTACAACGACTCGAAGGTACTAATTTTTACTAAAATATTTTTTTAAATATTGGCACTTTTTTATTAATAGCACTTTAGGTTTCAAAGCAGTAAATCTAGCATGTGTTAAAAATTATAAATATAAAAATTAATTTTTTATATTTTTTTATAAATTAAAAAATATAAAAAACCAACCATAGCAATTTTCTATTTTAAAACCATCGAAGGGATAAATATAGAAAATAATTTATAGTAAACGTTTCACAGCAAACAATTTATCTAAAATAATTGACTAAATTTCTCAATTCAAGCACATATAATAAAAACATCAAAAATTCTAACTAAAAACACTAATCATAATAATTGTCAAGAAAATGATTCGACAATGGCTTAAATTACTAAAACTGAATTTACTAAAGGTTGATCACTGAAACAGAGAAAACTACAACCAACCACTTACAAACTATACAAAACTACACTAAATCAAATATTTTTATCACACAAAATCCATTCGCAGTACAAGCATGATCACACTAAATCATCGATCGTCGCGAAAATAAATTCCGAATACAGAGATTCGGAAGCCGGGCACGAACTCGTCTCCCCCGAAGCAGTTAATTCGGGGACCACTTGTCCGAAAGTCGAAGGAGTGGTGGGGGGAGTGGCGAGCGACGGGGGCCGGAAGTCGTCGGGGGTTTAGGCGACGGAAGATAAATCAATAACGATACGGCGATCGGCTCTCGTGGCAGAAGTGAGGTAAATGGTCCACTCCGGTGCTATCAAATCTGTCGAGTGATTCTCCGGCGCCTCCCTTATTTTTTCCATCCCCTCCCCTCGGGTTCCTCATCCCTCAAGACTCTGTTTCCACTTGATTTTCCTCGTGCGCCCTCTCTCCCTCTCTCTCTCTCTCTCTCTCTCTCTTTCTCTCTCTCTCTCCCCCCGACCTCGTTCCGGTCCGCCCTATTTATCCGAGCACCGTGCGCACCGGTCTCTCCTCCCCGACGAAAAGGTCCGAACATTTTGCTATTTTCTGCGACCCTCCGTCCGCGGCGTTCCGCTTCACCTAAAACCCCCGAACGAGGAGGGGGAGGCAGGGGGGAGGGGCTGCGCTCGCCGCCTTTTGTGCCACGCCAACCAGATCGGATAAACTCGGAAAACGGAACCC
>NC_135773.1:8692629-8718038 GCF_028453695.1 Augochlora pura | reverse complement strand
GGGGGGGAATTTCGCATCGCGACGGTATTAACCCTTTGCGCTCGGAGCCATTTTAACTGTAAATCTGAATGAATTTTTCTGGTTCGTGGTATCGCCACTCTCAGTATTTTCACTATTATATTTACTTTATACGTTGATTTATATTTACTATTATAATATATTTATTTTCAGCCTCTCGGCCAAGAAATAGGACTTGGTTTAGATAAACCTAACTCTACAATTATATCTTAACCTTTCATTCATTATATACATTCTCATTCACACATCTCGTATACCTACTGACTAAAAACCGTTACTGCCATCTGATTTATATTTACTATTTAAACAGTAATGTTGTCCTACGCCTACCAATTGTTACACTTTGGTCCCGCTAAGAAACTCGACCGAAAAGCAACATCGTCATCTAACACACGCGCGCCGCCACGTGCTGCCGACAATCTACAAAGCCCCCGTTTACCAAAGAGGCGAACGACGAAGTAGCTCGGCGGAGTCGGCGAAGTCCGCGGGAATTCGAAACTCAAACAGGAGCCGACCGTGTCTACGGGCGGGGACCCGGCGTCAACGAGGCCAACAGGTCGGGCCTAGTTAGTCTAAGTGATTTGATAATTCACTGGGAGGCGAAATTCCGTTTCGCCGCGGGGGGGCTCGCTGATTCGTCGGCAAATAGAAGGTCCTCCGGCAGAGAAGAATGGCTTCTCGACCGCCGCCGAAAAACGAATCCTCTTCCGATGGTCGAATAAGACGCCTCTGGCCAGCGAACAGATCGAGCAGATCGGAAAAGTTTCTAGGGAGGGGAGGCGCACGCCATTAATCGCAGCCGGCGCGAGGGTTACGTGATCCCGCCGATGGCCGATGCTCCGCGCGAAAATTGATCTTTCTCTCGCAGTTGGCGAAACACTTTGCCCCCGTCGACACGCCGCGTGCCAGTTGGACGTGCTGTGTTTCATAACTGTTCTTCTTCCATCGCCACAGTATATGTTTTAATATTATAATATTATTAATAGTATTGTGGCGATTACCTCCGACACTCGCTGACAGATGGATATCTTTCACGAAAACTACCCAACACGGTCCCTGTTTCTATATATACGCCGAAACCGTCGTTTTAGCCTTATCTAAGGTAGAATTCACTAGTTAGCCTTACTGACGAGTCCTCAGGACGAAACAGACTTCCTTTCCCTTTTCCCCACTGCGAAACGAAAGTCATGAGACTTCTTCCATCGTATACTTCCACAGTATATATTTTAATATTACAAATAGTAATATTATAATATTATAAACATTATTGAAGCCGAGGGAAGCGAAATCCTAAAGCCAAGCAATAAATTATACGTTCTCTCGGCAGGGAAATTCATTTAAATCTACATTGCATGCTGGACCTTAGCCAAAAATCCTAACCTCAAAAATAGCCGGCTAGAAAAAAATAGAGGCTCGTCGATGTTATAAAGAATATCAGTGCTTGGTATTAACAAAGAATTGCTTCGAAAGAAATGCTTCGGGAGCTCCTTATCGGGAATGTTCGCCGGCCGGATAAGTGGAAAAGATTAGGGTTTCGGTGTCCCGGCGCTGACCCCGGCCGAAGTTACGCTTCTCCCCTCTCTTTCTTTCTCCGCGGCAATGGAGCCAAGATTATAAGTCCATAATGGAAAAACTTTGCTCTTAAAGCTCGGCTCTACGTCGATTCTGCACCGGCAGCTGGCTTGACTTCTTTATTTACCTTCCGCGATGGGCCGAAATTAACGAACTTGCTGCGTCCACGAAAGAACGATCCCACGGCCGACGCGACCGTCAGGTTAAACAATAAATCTCCCCGAGCCGTAATTACAATCCTCTTCCTAATTGGACGACGAACCTCCGGACGCTTCGCTCTCGAGCCTCCAGTTCCATTATTACAATAATACGGCCAACATATTTTCCGCGAACTTTTTAGTTGTCCCTACTTGTTTTTAAAACATTCTATTTTTAATAATAAATGGCAAGTTTGGGATTTTGTTGACTGTCATGACAAGAATTGAACGCGTTAAAGGGTTGAGCGATTTCTCAGACTCTTTTGATCTCTTTCGGCGTAAGTAATTATACTATACATATATACATATATATATAAATTAATAATTACAATATTATTTCTGAAGTTATATATAATAGTCAGAAGTTCAGTATAAATTCGTAAAAGTACAATTTTTGTTACTTCACGAAGGAATGATAAAAGGATGTTCGCGGCTAACCCTTTAATTAACCCTTTGCAGTCGAAGCCATTTCAACTATAAATAAAAAATAATTTTTCTGATTTATAGTACTCCCATTCTACATAACGCAAAATATTTTCACGTGAACAAAATGGATTCTTGTCATTCGTATAAACAGTTCTATTAATTAACAATTTTTCTAAAACCAAGCTTTGTCTTTATAAAAATTATTTTGGGGTTAAAAGTTCACAGGGTTAAAATCGAAGGGTTACAAATTCTATGGGATCGCCGGCGTCCTTAAAATATTATAGGAGTATTAAACAATATTCTAATTAACCAATGGATTTTCAACTTTATTCTCTACTTATTCTTTTATCTAAACATTGGATAAATGCATCCATTTTAATATATATATAAGGAAATATATTATCGAAAAAGGAGAGGGTTGAAATCGAATAAGCGAGGGTCCCGTTAAAACAGCGATAATATTCGATAAACGCGAGACGAGTATCCCGAAGTGGCAGCCATTGCTTCCGGTTCGGCAGCACGATTTCGAATTCGCCATTAATTTTGCATTCGTTCGGCGACTGCGAGCACGCGCTCCAAAAAAGAGGAAAAAAGAGAATCCCGGGAACGATATCGAATACAGAGGTCGGTGTGCGTACACCGCGGGGCTAAATTGTTCGCCGATTTAACATCGTTCCCCGTTAAACTCGGATTACCATTACACAGTACCGGCCCCCATACCCCGAGTTTTCCCAGTGAAAAAGGAACAATTCGACGTTCGAAACGCACGGTTAACCTGTCGGCGACGGCTGATTAGCAATCGCGGATTATGAAGCCGGCAGCGGATGTAATTACGAAAAGATTTCACGGAGCGTTTTCTCCGCTCCGCTCTGCTCTGCTCCGCTCCGCTTCCGGGGGGCCATTCGAATATGTATGCACATAAATTTGAAACTTTTAGAACCACTCTTTTCGCGCGTGTACAAAACGTCGATGAATATTTGCGACGCGCAAATAATCGCGAGAGCCCGCCGGCGTTGCATCGTCGGGATATAGCGTTCGAGGAAAAGAGGGGGGGGGGGGGGGGAAACCGGGGGAGAACACAGAAAGAGAGAGAGAGAGAATCGGCCCCAGCTACGGTTCTGATTAATATTCATTAACCGATGCGAACCGCGAGAACGCCTCGCCATTAGATATAACGATCCCTCCAATTAAAACTCTGTCGCAGCGGGCTCCTTCTGTTTCGGCGATCGCGACGACCGAAAGCTGAAATTACGGATTTCAGTCGAGTCGGTCGTTCTTAGATAAATTGATATCTGGAGACGATTTTGCATTGTTTTATCGTGATGTTTCGTGTCACTGTTTAGTGCCTTTTTGGGATTCGTTGTTTAGTGATGGTTGTTTGATGGTTGAAGAAAGTAATAATTGAAAGAGAAGATTGAATTGTTTTAGATTTTAATTGGTGCGATTTGTTGGAAAATTTTAATCGTTTTTAATTTGGAGTTGGGTTAGATAATAAGTGACAATAATTTGGTAATGTTAAAATTATTATTATATATTTTTATTATTATTATTATTATTATTGTTATATAAGTTTTTTAAACTACCGATCAATAAATTCCCGAGATCTGACCAAGTAAAATTAAAGTCACCAGATTTATACCTAAAGAGCGTGATTCCAGAGGGAAGAACGACGCCTCGAATATACCACAGCTGGTGGAACAGTTGTTCCACGATCGCATCGACGGGATGGGCGAAAGGGTTGGAACGGGGCGTGGTGGTGCATCGCGGAATAGGATCGCGTATTTTTAATGATTCCCTATCGAGGCCGCGAACGACAGGAATTAATTCGCCCGCGCGGAGGAAGGCGCCGGAAACTATGCCCGGTGTGTGTGTGTGTGTTTTTTTTCTTTTTTATTAACGCGGCCGCGCGCGCGTGCAACGGCGAAAACGCGGCGCGACGATAATTAACAGCTCGGAATTGCGCCCGTAAAAGCGTAGCTCGGTTCGCGGCCCGCGCCTCTGTTCCGTTTCCTCCTAGTTCCCATGGAAAGCCGCCGCTACTCCCTCCCTCTGCCCCCTCCCCCTCCCCCTCTACGCCGAGACTCGTTTCACAATCCTCGTTCCCCGATGTAGAACGAAAACGAGTTTTCTTTTTTCACTTTTCCCAGGCAGCGCGCTCGTCATAAAAATGAAAGCCGCCGGTAGAAGTGCGGTTCATAATTTACGGCCTGCGGGGGCGACTCGCGCGCGAGCCAGCTGCCGCTGCGGTTTCCTGTAATACGTGGACGCGTGCCGGCAAATGTCTTTGGGGACTCTGGATTCGCTGTTTCGATGACTCGATTCGCCACGGTTCGTTCCTTTAAACTGCATGGTTGCGCGTCGATTCTGTGGTGTCGATTGTTAATTTATCGCGATGTCGCGGTATGAACAATGTCGCGGGAAAATGTGAAATTGAAATGTTCTTGTGTGTAAGAATGTTAGTTTTTGGGGAATTATGGTATTGGGAATTTATTATTGTATTTAGGGACTGATTATTGTATTTGGAGATTTATTATTGTATTTAGAAATTTATTATTGTTTTTAGAGATTTATTATTGTATTTAGAGATTCATTATCGTATTTAGAGATTTATTATCGTATTTAGAGATTTATTATTGTATTTCAAGATTTATTATTGTATTTAGGATTTTATTATTGTATTTACGAATTTATTATTTCTTAAGAAATTATTTATTCTTAAATGTTAATCGCTATAGGATAATGAGAGGTTCCTGAGATGATTTGAAGTAACTTTTTCCTTTGCAATAATGCAATCCGATAAAATATATACATCAAAGACTATTAATAAATAAAACTACATCATATACAAACTATAACTATTATTAACATAGCCTTTAACAATTTATACATATAGTCTTACGCCTATGGAGTCACATAACCTCTCACCTAAACAGTATACAAGCGGAGTAATCATGAGAGCAATCACTCTACGCAAATACCTATTGTTCTAAATCTTGTATCTCTATTGTTCCAAACCTTGTATCTCTATTGTTTCAAACCTTATAATCTCTATTGTTCCAAACCTTATCTCTCCATTTTTCCAAAATTTATTAACAGCGAGATTAGATCGCGATAGCAATTTTCTGGATACTACAACGTGCGACGTTGCTGCAAGTTCGGCATTTGCTCGCGCGGAAAATATTCCGCGTTGATTCCGAGCTGGGCGAGCGGAAGAGAAGGATGCTCGGTATAAATTCTGATCAGAGATATCCACTTTGCGGGGAAATTCTTCCGCGTGATTTATCTCGCTGAGCAGCTCGTTTCAATTTGCCGCCAACCACCGCCGCCAGCCGACAACCCTTCGGTATCGCGTGTTGCCCAGCCGTCGTGGGAACCCTCACGGACACCCCTTGATTATTTCATTCGACGCCTATCGTTTTCGCTGACCGAGAGAGGAACGAATCTTAACGCGTCGCGAGGAAATCGAAAATAAAATCTTCGCGAATTGTTGGAAACTGGAATTTTCATAAATTGTTGGAAACTGGAAATTGCACGAATTGTTCGCGATTTATTTGTTATAGATTGGTTGGGGAATATCAGGTTTAATAATCGTGTTCTTTACAGATATATATTTTCGAGAAATGGTAATTTACCAATTGTTATTATTTATCGCTTGTCAGTAGCAGAAATTATGTTGCACAATATATGGAAAATTTATTATTTTATCTCAGTTTATAAATGAACAGAATAATTGCCAGATATGTTGCGAGAATATTTAAAAGCTTGCGTGAGGTTATTCTTAATACTTTTAACAATTTTATATTATTTTATAATAATGTCAGTAATTTTTGCGCATTTTCATCGATTTCATATAAAAAATATAAAAAAATATAATACTCCATTTAAGAAAAAGAAAATTGTTTTACAAATCTCCATAACAGCTTCGCTTATAAAAAAAAATAAATGCCCTGAATATTGTCTTTTTTAATCTTGTAACTTTTGTATCAAAAGATTTATTGCTCAATGCATATTTTGCAAGTAGCAAGAGTTACACAGATTTCGTGAACCACCCTGTATAGAGCTGTCAGTATCGAAAGGCTTGGAGAACTAAAATAGTTGAAAAGCCGAAACTATTTTGATTAAAACTCCTGAATGTGAAAGCTCGACGTGCACGAATCCAGTAGTATGCGCCGTAACAAGTCAGACAGGATTCTTAGCGGGATCTATCTCGGATTCGAACCGTGTCTCCGAAGTAGTAAAAGTTCCTACATAATCAGACAGTATATTTAACGTTCGCATTCGAGATTAGCCGGGCAGATGATCAGGATCGATCTCGACTGCAGCCAGCTACACAGCTATATTGCACTCTCTACGTGATATCAAATCCAAAGCGAGGATACTTCAACAAGCTCGTATGTTCATGGACTTTTCGATTTGGACAGTTGCCATTTCATTAAAAAACGCTATACTTTTTTGCTGATAGTAGGCCAAGCGATAGCCGCGCGAAATAAAACCTAATTGGAATTTTTGATGGCTGATAAAAAAAACTGGACGGCGAACGTCACGTGATAGCTGTTTCGCGGAACGTTCTAGTTCGCGCGAAATGTATTTCTAAATAAATAAAATTGACAATTTTACCCGTGGAATGAAGGCTCCAATTCGAACATTTTTATTTCTGTTTTTATGGTGATTTTTAGGAAGGTTGTTATTTATTCGAATTCTTAAATATTAATGACAGGAGAACGAGATTGTATACTCAATTTAAAAAGAAAGTTTAATGCCATTTAATAATTAAACTTAATAATTAATTAAATATAAATAAAATGAAATAAAAATAAAATATAATAAAATAAACGATATCTTTCTACATTTAACATCAGTCTATTTAAAAGCTAGAATTTTAAGGTTTGCTTACACATCCAAATAATTAAAATAAAATATAACTAAATAAATGCTACCTCTCCACGTATAACATCAGCCTATATAAAAGTTGCCTAGCCGTTCCAGAATCGCAAGGCTTGATTTTCGGCGCCGGACGTGTTTTAAAGTCAGCGACGCGGCGCGGTGCATTAACGCGATTTTTTCTGGACAAACACCGAGAGAAAAAAAGAGGCGGAAGAAGCAAAAAAGAAGAAAAAAAAGAAGAGAACTCTGCCCCTTTGCAAGCTGTTGACCTCGGAGTGGAGGGAATCGTCGCTCATATTTTCCAACTCCCGGCCCCGTATACGTGTCCCCGCGTGTTGTCTAACAACTTTATCCCGGCGAAGAAGCGGCGGCGGGGAGGGGGGAGGGGGCCCCGTCGACAGGCGACGACCTTCCACGAAACGAGGAGAATTCCTCGGGCGAGAGAGCAGGCCGGGGCGTGCAAACGGACTCCGCATTTCGCACTTTCGTTACCCCCCTGGCGCCCCTTTCCCGACTGCGCAGGCGAGACCCAGAGAGTGACACGAGCACGTCAACGCGCGTCGCGGCCGTGTAATTCGAGGCACGTCCCGCGATACGTGTGGATGGAGAAAGGGTCGCGGAGACGAAACGAGGTCGCGGAACGCTTTTTCGCCTCTTTCTCTCTCTTTCTTCTACCTCTGTTCTCTATTCCACGTTTTTCTCTGTTCTTCCTCTGTTCTCTATTTCACGTTTTCTCTATTCTTCCTCTGCTCTCTATTGCACTCTCTTCCTCTCTGTTCTCTTTTTCTCTGTGCTCTCTTTTTTTCTCTCTATGCGTTTCTCTCTCTCTCTCTTTCTCTCTCGATATGGCTCTCTCTAAGCACTCTTTCTCTTCTCGCTCTTTATGTTCTATTTTTCTCTCTCTATGCTCTCTTTCTCTATTCGCTCTGTCTCTGCTCTCTTTCTCTCTCTATATGCTCTCTTTCTCTGTTCTATTTTTCTCTCTCTATGTTCTCTTTCTTTTCTCTCTCTGTCTCTACTCCCTGCTTTCTTTCTATCATCTCTCTGTCTCTGTTCTCTTTCTGCTCCCTTTCTCTCATTTCTCTGTCTATGCTTTCTCTGTTCTCTCTGCTCCCTGACTCTGCTTTCTCTGCTCTCTTTTTCTTCTCTTTCTGACTGCTCTAATTTTATTCTCTCTTTCCCTCTTCCTCTGCTCTCACCAACTCTCTGCTCTATTTTTCTTCTCCCTCTTTCCCTTATTTTGTTTCTCCTTTCTCTGCTTTTTTCCTCTTTTTCTCTCTGCTCTTCCTCTTTCTCTCTACTCTACCCCTTTCTCTCTGGTCTATCTTTTTTCCCTTTCTCAGCTCTCGCTCTCTCTCTCTCTCCTTCTCTATTCTTTTTCTCTTCTCTCTATCTCTGTTCTATTTCTCTGTTCCTTTTCTCTCCTCTACCCTCTACTGTTCTCTCTCTCTCTCTCTTTCTCTCTGTTCTCTGTGCTCTCTCTGCACTCTCTGTGCTCTCTCTGCACTCTCTGTGCTCTCTCGAGGTGTACCATCGTCACGCGTAGCATCCGGTTTCCACGAATCGAAATGGAACGCTGTTGCGCGATTTAAAAGGCGGCCCAGCATCGAAAGCGGATTTACATCGCACGCCGGAATAGAATGGAAACTCAGCGTTGTGTGCGCGCGAGCGAGTAAAACCGGCGGTCGCAGGCTTCTTTTCCGCTGGTCTTTCGATGGCGAAACCATTTTTAGCTTGTCCAACCCGTCTCTAGCGACCCGAGCAATAACGGAGGTTACCTTTTTTCGCCTTTCGCCGTATTGTCAGATATTTGATCATTATTTTTCTCGCTTAACGCGGTGGAAGCGTGTGCATTAACTTTGTAATTGTTTCTTTTGAGGTAAAATAATAGTGATGTTATTATTATTATTAATACTTATTGGTATGGTTCCTTCGAGGTCAGCTTAGCTTTTAAAGGGGTGAAACTTTTTCCTTTGATAATATTTATTTAGAAAAATCTTAGTGACCTATATTATCAACCCCTAAAATTCCAGAAAATCGAAGCAAATTAAAATAGTGAGAATGAAATTTGAAAGACATTTTTATTTATCTGAGCGAATGGTAATTCAACTCTTTTGTATTTTAAACATCCTGATAACACTAAAATTTTATTCTGATAACACTAAGATTTTTTTAATATAAAAATGAAAAGTATTAGAAATTCTAAGTAATTTTATTAGCGAACCTGAAATTTGATAACTGAAACTGTTAACACTAAAATTTTATTCCGATAACGCTAAAAATGAAAAGTACTGAAAATCCTAAGTAATTTAATTAGTGAACCTGAAATTTTATACAAGAGCGTCCAGTAAAAATTAACAATTGTTTTCGCATCCTAAATCTGAAAACATAAAACAACACTACAATCGTCCACATATTCCAACAATTGATCCAACGAAAATCTTCCATCCCTCTCACGATTTCAAAAATAATCTCCGACCAACTTTTCGAACGCGACCCCGTTCATTTTCGCGCGCTTCGAGAGCTCGTCCCGCGCGTTCCGCCGCAACCGAGGCGCGACGAGAAACCGTTCCTCCCAGCTTTTCCCGTTGCCTAACACCGTTACGCCGACGATCTCGTTTCGCGCGCGCTTTGCCGCCGCGAATTTATCGCCCCCGGGCGAAACCGGCGCGGCGCGCCGAGCTTTGGCGAGCCGCGCGCGAAACCGAAGGAGAATATGCAGCGGGGGCGAGGGGTGGGGGTGAGAGGGGGTTGGGAGTTGCGAGCACCGTTTACTCTCGGCCTCCTTCCTGATCCCCGAAAAATCCTTTCTACGGGGATTAATATTCCCGGAACGGGGAATTAGAGCCGCGCGCTGCTTTTTACGGTCGTCGTCTGTGAACTGCCGCGATCGCTCTGGTCCTCCATTCGGGATTACGGTTACGGTTTATGGTTGCGAGAAATTAGTGTGCTCGCATTAGGAAACGGGCACGGGAGTTGGTTTATTAATGTTTGTAATTAGTGGTTAGAATGTTGGTTCGTTATAGTTATTATTACTGTGTTTGTTGTATTTTGTTTGTTATTCTTGTTATTAATATTCGTTAAGTGGCTAGTAAGGCTCTTTTTTTATTTATATGTTATACAGTATGTTATATTTGTATAGTATACGTTATACTATATTTACGTATCATACTTTATATTGCTATATTTATTTATTTCTATATTATACACTATATTTATATATTAATATATTATATTTACCGCATCGATATTATTTGTTATACATTATACAGTATATTTGTATATTTATATAATATATTATACATTATATTCATATATTTCTATATTTATATATTGTACACTACAGTTATATCTTTACATATTCTACAGTATATTTATATATTTATATGTCAATATATTATACATCATATTTATATGTTAATATGTTATATTTGCTGCTTTGAGAGCAATAATTTTATTTTTTGAGATATATGTATTTCTTCTTAAAATTCGTGCTTGAGTCCAACAGAACGGTTCATACATAATACGATAAATTAACCTTAAACAACAAACATCGTTTATCGATTTCGCATCGAAAAAAAGGAAGAAACTTATTCCGTCAGTCCAATATTACCGCCAGAACTAAAACTCAAAGACAGAAATACACACTCCGGCTGCGAGATACATCGAGCATGTCGCGTCTTTCGAGCAATCTAAAGAGTAACACCCCGCGGCGTGGAGGTTATGTCTGCCGACTTCGGAATTAATCCGCGAGACTGCGAGGCGATATTAAAATCGGCCTGGAAGCCCGCTCGCCGGATAAAATATTCGCTGGTGTGTGCGGAAGGAACGAGGAAGAATCCGCGTCGTCGTCGTCGTCGCGAAAAAGTTGCCGGCGAAAGGGAAGGTGTCGGAGAGGTAGGGTGCCGAGTTAAAAAGCGGACGGGGCCGTGGGGGCTGATGGCCTTTTCCGCGGGGTCGGCGATGTAATGCTAAAAAAAACTCCGCGCGTCTCTGAAAGTTTCTGACAAAAGCACTGCGCGAGACACGCGCGGGGGCACCGTAAGATCCGCGTCTCGCGGAAGATATCCAGGGGCGGGGTGCGAGTCACCCTCTCTCTCGCCTTTTCCGCTCCGCGTCGAAAGCGGCGCAGACACACGCCGGGGTTTCACGTTTCCGGCGTCCAGACGCTTTCACCGTTGAAAAACCGTGGCGCTCCGTCTTTCAGCGTCGCCCTCGCAGCGACCCGACTTTTGTCTCGGCCGTAATTTATCTTCCGATACCGGGGATGCCGGCTTTATGATAAATGAAAGTAAACCGAGCGCGGACCTGCTAAACCGGCGACTCGCCCCGCTCTCTGCTTCTCTCTCTCTCTCTCTCTCTCTCTCTTTCTCGTCGTTTCTTCGTCGTTCGCGCTCCTTCGAAAACAAGACGATGCTGCGAGCGATATTTATAGCTCAGATTGTTCCCGTCCTGATCGGAGAACGATCTTGTTTATCTTCCAGTTGTGTTTTACTGTGTGGTGATTTTAGACGAGCGGAAAGGGTTCTTTTTTTGAAAAATAAATGCACTTAGCAAGGAAGAAATTTAATTGAGAATTGTTGGGGGCTCTGATTAGTTTGCTCTGGTTTATGAAATTTTAGGGATTGTTAATAATTTTGGGTTGGCTAGTTTTTTAGATTTTTTAATCTGGTAGTTTTCTTAATTTGTTGTATAGATTTGAAGATTTTTTTATTTTGTTTAAGTGCATCCCTTTATTTCCTTAAATAAACACTGTACAAATTTTTACAAAATCGAGGAACAATAAACTCGAACATCTTCGCCATCTAAATACGAATTCTTTCCGAGTTCATCGGCAACCGGCAATTGTCGCAGAACGGAGCACGATAACAGTTCTAAACGACGAGAGAGAGAGAGAGAGAGAGAGAGAGAGAGAGAGAGAGATCTGTGTCTCGCAGCCGTGATTTAATTAAAACGGAAGAGGGTAGTTTATGAACATCGTGGGTGTGCTGATTAAACGCGATTCGTCGACTGCCTCTGATTAACTTTTCTTTTCACGGGAGCCTTTGCCTTCGCCGATCCGTTTGACCGTGGTTTTCTCCCCATTCGCTCGCTTTTTCTTCATGCCTTCTCTCCTCCCACCCTCCCTCCCTCTCTCCATCTTTTTCTCTGATGTTCTCTCTATGTCGTTCTCTCTCGTTCTCTCTCTCTCTGTGCCGTTTTATCTATGTCGTTCTCTCTCGCTCTCTCTCTCTGCCGTTTTCTCTTTGTCATTCCCTCTCTCACTCTCCCTCTCTCTCTGCCGTTTTCTCTTTCTTTCTCTCGCGTTAATTCTCTGTCATTCTCTCTCTCTCTCTCTCGCGCGTTAATTCTCTGTCATTCTCTCTCTCTCGCGTTAATTCTATGTCGTTCTCTCTCTCTCGCGTTAATTCTATGTCGTTCTCTCTCTCTCTCTCTCTCTCGCGTTATTTCTCCGTCATTCTCTCTCTCTCTCTCTCTCTCTCTGCCGTTTTCTGTCTTTCTCTCTCTTTCTGCCGCTTCCTCTCTGTCATTCTCTCTCTCTCTCTCACTCTCTTTCTCTGTCTCTCTCTCTCTCTCTCTCTCTCTCTCTCTCTCTCTCTCTCTCTCTCTCTCTCTCTCTCTCTCTCTCTCTCTCTCTCTCTCTCTCTCTCTCTCTCTCTCTCTCTCTCTCACGTTTCCTCCCCTTTTTTCACGTAACCGGGTATCAAAAGCAACGCGGACTCTGATTAATTCCTCGTTAAACATTTCACCAGCGGCCGGAATACCGGTTCTACCGGGGGGGGGGGGGGGGCGTGGGTAAGGTTGGCGGTGGGGTGGGATTCCACGCGGATTCACTTTACGCCGTAACGACCACCGCCGACCTCAATTTCTGTAAAACCGCTTCCCCGGGCACCGTTCTCATAAAGGATTCGATTCCCGTCTTCGGTATCATGTCCTGAGCCAACGAAATTTCCACCGCACACTTTCTACGCCGCGCGTTCGACGTTTGTTTCAGTTGTACGACCGCCGCTTCTACCGGCGAGCCTCGTCGAACCACCACCCTTCCCCTCCCCCCTCCCTTCTCCCCCTGTGCTGCCAACCGCCGTTGCAACGGACTTGATTGCACAGAGAGGCAATCCCGAATTTTTGTGGCGAATTTCCGGACCGTATTAACGGCGGACTAACTGACGTGCCATGAATAGATCCTAGATTTTATACGCTTTTGCACTCGGGCCTCGACGGGACGTTCTTTCGAATTGCTTGTCGTGCCGGATTTTCTGATCTTCTTTTAACGTTCACGGAGAACACGAATTTTTCTTTGATTTTTTGTGAGGCTTTTGGAGGATTATGTAAGCGTTTCTTGATTTAAGCGAGGTTCGTTGTCACATTTGGACTTGTTTTAGATGGATGAAAATTGTTTAGAGTCTCTAAGGATGTTAGACAAAATATTGGACATGAGAGGTAGTATAAGGTTTAGGAATATATATTTATTTCGCGTGATTTATTAAAATATTGATTGTGACATTTTAGAAAACAGAAGTGAATTCTATTCGACACTAATGTTGCTACTGTAATTTCAAATAACTAATTTTTTCGTTTTCATAATTTCTATCAGATGAATTATTTGATAGAGAAGCCGGAAATATAGGTAGAAAGATTATATATATAACAATTAATATTATTACTTACCAATATTATAATTCATAATGCAATTCACACCTTGGAATACCTATCAATAGTTTATTTAGTTCATTTAGCTATTTGCCTAAGATATATCAATGAAATTATTTTGGTCAGTCAAATCGTGCAAATAAGTAAATTTCAGGAATTACTTAAATCTTAGAAATTACTTAAATCTCAAATAAATCATTTAAAACCACTTAGAACTCCGTAAATCCACAGTCCAAGTAAAAAATAACTTTTCACTTGCAATAATTCGACAAATCAGATGAAATCGTTGATTCGATGATTAAGTATCTAATTGTTTAAAGTTTTAATGAAAAATATAGTTTCCCGTAACGATCCGCGGCGTGGCCTATAATGAGTTGCCATCGATGGCGCGCATTTCGACGTGATAGAGAGGTCACGTGTCGGCGTTACAGCGGCGGCACGCTTTATCGATCAGATTCCCTGGTACCAATTTCTCCCTGGGTAAACACCGCCCGCGAGAATATCGGAAATTCGGTGTCTGGGAAGCATTCTCCGGGCGACGGGGACCCGCCGCGCTCCGCCTCGTCTTTATTATTATTTATGGAGCCGGTAATTGCATGCGTTTCGCCTACCTCCTTCGCGAAGCTCGACGACTTTCGAGGCACGGGCCGTGGCGAAGCATCGCGGGGTTAATCTAGCGGAGGCCCGCAGGAAAATCTACTGAAACTTAAACGGCTTCGAGGAATTTCAAATCTCGGCGCGAATTATTGCGTTAGCGGCACGGCGAAATTGTTCGCGTTGTTTTTAAGCGACCATTTGGAATGGAACATTGATTTTATCGATATTAAGGGAAGGATAATGGTGCTTGTTGTTAATGCGTGGTATATTATAGTCGTTTCTGCAAAATAGTTTTTTTTTATTTGCGATTGTTGTATTGCATTATGGTATAGTATATTGTACTGTGCTATACTATACTTTACTATGTTGTTACTATACTATATAGTATGCTACACTGTGCTGTACTGTACTGTGCTATGTTGTACTGTATTATGCTATAATATACTATATAGCATGCTATACTGTGCTATACTGTACTGTTCTATTTTGTACAATGCTATGTTATACTATACTATACAGCATGCTATACTGTACTGTGCTCTGTTGTACTGCACTATACTGTTATACTATACTATATATTATACTATTCTATACTGTGCTATGCTGTACTGAACTATGATATGCTATGTTATACTATGCTATACTATACTATATCATATCAAATTTATATTACATATTATATTAACACTATATGCAATGTTTGCTACACCAAAGCAAAAATGCATTGATTATTGCTCCGATTATTTATTACACCGAGCTAACGCTGCAGCGGCGCGAAGATCTCGCGGAGAAAAGTTGCCGCAACAAACCGCAGCGATTCAAAGAAAACCGAGATGGGATTTCGTACCGGGGAAATAAGTTAACCATCGGATCTGCCAATAGAAGGCCGAAGTGGAGGGGCTGGGCAATTCGTCTTCTGCCAGCTGTGCTACGAACCGCGATCTGCAAAATACATGCACATAGAGAGAGAAAGAGTGAGAGAGAGAGAGAGAGATACAGGCTCGGTTTTTTTCTCTCTCTCGAGGCTGCCACGCGAAGTTTCCGAGGGCAAGCTGCTGCCAGCGGACCGAGGGGCAACAAAGTCCGATCGCCTTTTTCCCTATCCGCAGGAATAATACTTTCCTCTGGATCTCGGCGAACACGATATCCGCCAGTCGACGGACAGCGGCGCGGAGAGGGCGGTAGTGGATTTCAATGATGCGATTCGCGTGTTCCCACGAACCAATCGGTAACGCGTCGAGATTTTCGCTCTGCCGGCAGTCAGAAGTCTGATTCCTTGACGTAGCTGGTTCGAAATGGTTTCTGTCGGGTGTTTGTCAGGTGTAGGCACGTCGGACGGTCGAGATTTTTTATTATACTAGTTTCTGTTTATTCAATCTTGTTTGTGATGGCTTTTTAATTTTTTTAAAAATATTTTTGTTTCACAGGAGGTTCTATAGTTTGATTAATGAATAGATGTTATGGGTATGGTACAGAATTACTATATTTTATTATACTATATTTTACTAAATTATACTACATTGTACTGTGCTGTATTATATTATACAATACTGTATTGTACTATATAGTATAATTTAGATTAACCAGTATTCTAAGACGATCTACTGATACTGTTCTATAATTATACCATATTATACTACACTATATTATACTCTACTGTATTATATTTATTGTATAGTATAATATAGGTTAACAATTATCGTAAGATGATCTACTCATACTGTTCTATATTATACTATATTATATTGTATTATATTGTACTAGACTATATTATACTATACTATATTATACTATATAGTACAATATAGATTAACAAACACAGTAAGACGATCCACTGACACTGTCCTAAGCCTATCCGTCAGTAATTAATTGGTAATCATCATCTACCAAAAGGATTCTTCACGCACAAACAAATCATTGCACCGATTCCAGCAAAACTCAAGCACGTCATGTTACTCCTAACAATTTCGCGATACCATTTTCACGCTTCTCTACGATGCGATATCATTACCGTTCGCCAGTTAATTAATTCGCAGAATGGTTTGAGAGTTACGATCAATAACGCAGTCAGCTCCGCGGCGAAAGAATTTTTGTTACACGTAACCCGCATCGGTTGTGGGGGATATAGGGTTTACGAAAAAGCGACCGGTAGAAAAAAGAAATTTATTCAAAAGCCCGCGCCACGTACCGGATCAAAATTAAAATCCACTCGTACAGAAAATGGGCTTTGAATTCGTTATGGAATTTTTGTTGAAACATCCGCCGCGTGCCGGCGCTCTGCTTACGGCCGCGAGACGCGACGTGTAAAACGTGGAATAACAACGGCGCTGAAAACACAGCGCGGCGTCGTTCTATGCGGAGGGGGGGGGGGGGGGGGGGGCACCGTTTCGAATAAAAAGCATCGTGAACGCGATGTTCGCGCCGGATTTGTTTCGCCGCGATCTCTTAGCAATTTAATCCGACCGGACAACAAAGTTGCGAAACCGAGGCCCGCGAGCTTCCGCGTCTTTTTTAAGCGGCTCGTTGAAATTCCCACGATTTGCAAGCCCGATGTTTTTCACGACGATGTATAACAGCCGCGGCGGAACTCGATTCTCGCGTTGCTATTTGTTAAACCTTTCGCTACGGAGCGCGTTAACGAGTAGTTGACAGTGAGGTATGGAATGCTATGAAAGTGGAGGTCGTTTTTCCTTTTTCTCTAAATTTTATATTTAGATATTTATTGTATTTAGTAATATCACTTTACTTTTTAATATATAAAAGTTTCTAATCATAATTTATTTTTTTAAATATTGTAAACAAGTATATAGTCGAGTCAAATAGTATAGTCTAAACTATGAAATAAAAGTATATATGTGGTATGAGAGCGTATATATACGCCCGTCGGAGCGAAAGGGTTAAGCTGATCTAAATATTCACAGTGATTTAGCAAAGCGACGCGAGCAAACGTTCGCGAAGATATTGTTGCAATTTCTGTGTTCGCATAAAGTTGATAGACTTTCTTATCCTAATTATGTCCCGATACAAGCCGAGAGCATGATTACGCGGAGCCGAGAGGCGTTCACGGGAGTAGTCACAAAGGGCGGCGTCGCGCGGATAAAGTTTAAGTTCGATACAATTTCCATCTCGTCCAATTCTGAAGGAACTGCTTTAACGAACGTGTGCCAAGAACGAGCTCGTCGGCCAACTTCGTTAAATCTTAATTACCGAACAGGAGAGTGTGTGTAACGGAGCAAAGGCGGGCACTATAGCGGCGCTTGATCAGGTCTCACGGGAGCGGGGGGAGAACTGTTCCTAGAAAAGTGCCGATTGGCTGCGTCGAAAGAGAATGCAAGCGCGTTGAAAATGGAGGAGAGATAAATCAGGAATAATTCTAGGTTAATATAATAAATATGTTGTTTAGTTATTAAAGTTATGTCAAAGTTATATTAAGGTTGTGTCAATGTTATGTCATAGTTATGTTAAATCGGGGAGAAATAAATCTGTAATAAATCTAGGATAATTTAATAAATATGTTATCTTGTTATTAAAGTTATGTCAAAGTTATGACAAAGTTAAGTCAAAGTTATGTCTTTCAAAGTTGTGTATTTCACAAAATAGATACTACAAAATAGGTTTATGTTATTTTATCTGAACATTATAAATAGATATTCAATAGTAAATACATAGAAATTCAATATCATAAACTTAACATAATTATTTAATTCGGGCGCCTACTCACATAGAAAATCGTGAATATCGACGCCGGCGTCAACGTGTTAAACTAAACAATTAAAACAGTAAGTAAATCACTAAAATACATATCTATGAAAATAGTAAACTACATACGAAAAACTCCCTTCGCGCAAAATTCAGCCATAGTTAGCAGACCAATGGCCGCATGTAACGTTATCAACGGAACATGATTAGCAACATCCCGGCACAATGAAACACCCCCGATAACCGGCGCTAACAACGTGTAGCCAGGCAGAATCGCCGGCTATCCTAGTCCGTGGGCAATAACTTTTTCGATGAAACCGAGGCAGGTGGGGGAGGGTGAGAGGAGGCCGGGGGCCTCTAATCGAGTACATTCTATTGGAACTATCCCCGGACGTCATTATCGAACGGCACTAACGCCTCGAACGAGCGATAAGGCGGCCAGACGCAATAACCGTTCACGAACTTGCAACTCCGTCGAGAGAGAGAGGAGTGGAGAGGAGAGTGGGGGACGAGAGGTGGGCCGCATCGACGGGCCGGAGTTAACGAGAGTAATTGCATAGCTCGCGCAAATTTGTAAACTCCCGACAGGCGCGGGCGGCGGCGACGGCGACGACGACGACGACGCGGATTTTCGGTCCTGCGGCGCCAGAAAATGTATGCAAACCGCCACCTCGAGGATTCGCCGGCCCCCTCTTTCCCCCTGCCTCCCACCCTCCCTCCCATCGCTTCCAGACCCCCTGCTCCAACGGTCGTGTTATATTGAATTTCAAATGCGACCCCGATGCGATAAATAAACTTACCGTAGACGCGGGGAGTTATCGCGCGAGATTTTACTCCCCGCGCGCGCAACCCCTCCCCTCCTCGCCACGCCACGCCGTCCGCCCCACCCCCCGACACCGTGAAATTGTGAAATCCTGCGGAAGCCTCGATACCGGCGCGGCACGAGGACGCGGCGGCAGCGGCAGAGGCAGAGGCAGAGGCGGACGATGCATTAGCGACGCGCAATATTTATTGGCATCCGCGGTTTGCGCAGCATCCGCGAACGACGCACACGCGACCTTTGTGTCCCGTTCCCCCTCCCCTGCTGACGTAGGACTATTATGCGGCTCTTCGTCGCGTTCGAGGGTGTCTTTTGTCGCGGGCTTGGCCGATCCGCGGCCTTCGAAGTTGCCGCGACGCTGCGTCGATGACGCGTGGTACACCGTCGACGGAAGATGATACACTGTCGACGGAAGATGGTATACGGTGACGATGTTTGATGTGAATATTTCGTAGAGTTTTAGAAAAGGTATCATAGTCCGTTAACTATTACTGCATTATGGTCTGTTAACTGTTACTGTATTATGGCGTGTTAATTATTATTGTATTTTAGTCTGTTAGTTTTTAATGCTACATGATCAGTTAACTATTACTGTATTATAGTCTGTCAAAAAATTACTGTATTATAGCCTATTAACTAATACTACTATATAATCAGTTAACTATTACTGTATTATAGCCTATTGAAATTACTGTATCATAACCTGTTAACAATTACTGTACTATAGCCTGCTAACAATGACTGTATTATAGTCTATTAACTATACTATTACACAATTAGTTAACTATTACTGTATTATAATCCCTTAACAATTACTGTATTACACCCTGTTAGCACTTTACTCATCTGTAGCCCATAAATCGCCATTTTACCCCGATTAATAGACCGTGAATTTAATTGCCGTGGTAACGAATAATTTGTTACCTATTATTGAGATAAATGAGTTAGATTCTATTACCATAAGCTTCAATATTACCACATAATTCTTTAAATATTAACTACCTCTCGCTAGTAATAAAATAAATAAAATCAAAATAGAGACGAAAATTCAAGATTGAGTTAAACATTGAATTTATTGCCGAATGACCGATCAGTAAATTAACTGTCAGTATTAATTATTCTACCTACAAACTGAACATTAAAAAATCTCCCAAAATCCACCTCGCACCAATGTATCCACTAAGTCTCTAAAAAGTCTCTAAAACCTTAACAGTTACTTAACAGACAAGAAACACTAAAACCAAGATCGATCACCCCCACGCGACGCTAACAGACGCCCTCGATTAACAATTGCGCTCACGCACACCCTCTTCCACGTTTGTTACTCGTTCCGACAGTCTCCTGCGACCTGGCACATTTACGACAGATCAAGATCGCGTAGCTCGCAGAGAAGCCTGCGCGTGGATTCTTAGGGGACGAGGCGGTCCAGGGCAGCAGCGTCGAATGCGCGCCTTGGGGAAGCTCTCGGAGCTATTAGAATCTGTTTTGCGAGGCCGGTACGGCGAGGGCGGCGCGCATAAAACGCGGCACGGAGAACGGTAATGAATGTAGAACGGTGAAATCTGGCGGGTCTCGCGAGGGCACTTCCCGTCGGTGATTTATCGTTCGCGAACGAGTCGTAAAGGGCGCCGTTGCGGGCGAGACCTCGATGCTTTGGCGCGATACAGGTATTCCGGGCAGCCGGATAAACAGCCGGCTGTTACGGCGACCGGTTGAGACACCCCGGACCCTGACCCTTGCAATCACCCTTCGCCATCCCCTTCGCCGATAAAATCCCCTTTGTTTTCCGTCCGCCGCTGATTAAATAGTTCCGAATTTCATTCCGTCGTACCGCCACGGCCACGGAATTACGTTCCTTAATGGACCCTTTTAAAAAGCACGTAATACACGTAAATGGCGGACACGTTCTGGACCGGTGCTCATGCTAGTTTTTAAGTGGTCCTCCGCGAGAGAAAGGAGAGAAAAAAAGGGCACCTTGTGGAGGGCCGGGGAACGAAACAACGGGGATACACCGGCGTAAAGAGGGAAGGGAGAGAAAGAGAGAGAGAGCCAGTTAACCTCCTTTTCAGCCGGCAATTATGTCCTTTGTGCTACTTCCGCGTGCACGTTGATACGCGAACGAGGCGACGAGATTTTCACCTGGCACCCAAAATTTTAGGTTTGCGTAGAAACTTGTATGGTTTGTATGGTACCTGCTTATAATTTCTGATATTTTAGTAGTGTAGGGGTAAATAACATAAAAATATAAACTAATCAGTCACAAAAACATAAAATAATCATTCGAAAAAATATAAAATAATCACTCACAAAAACATAAAATAATCACTCATAAAAAATCAACTATAATTCAAATACCAGTTGATCGATAACCCGACAAAGGGCAGCATCCCTTTTAAAGCACAGATTTGTCCGGGCTTTATACACAGTATCTTATAGCAGCGGCGTGGAAAGAGAACGCGCGGGCACCGAAAGAACGAGCACTAACGAAAACCCCGGTGAATTTCCAGCCGATGAACGCCGCACGCGAAACAAACCGAAATTGATTGCAGAGACTGCACACACACACATACACGGTTCACGGTGCTGGCGGGGGCCCATATTCTGTTGTTTCGATGTTGCTTTTTCCCCGGGCTTGTTCCGGCCCGCGCTTTGAACACGCGTAAAAGGCTAATCATGAAACCGGGTTAGTTTCGCGCTCATTTCTCTTGGTAATCCAGCCGAAACGCGGCCGGAGAGGGCCGCCGAAAAGTGCCACGAAAATCCTCTGCGAAACAGGCAACATTTTCTACAAAGTACACCCGTTGTCCCGGACAACTTCTCTAAATCCGCTAAACAATTACTTTATGCGATACGATCCCACGAAGTATCGACAATCTTCTGACAATGTTGAGAACGTTATATTTTTATACTTGATGCTGAAGATTTTTTTACAATTTATTGCATGCACAATGTTGCAATTTTTAGTATATAATTATTAGGATTGTGAAGCTGTTTTTATTAAAAATTGTTGATAGTATTTCTTTATGCTGTTGTAATGATTGTTTGACATTTATATGTTATAAATTTTATCTTGCAATTTTTATGAGAGAAGTCTTGTTAGTTAATTTTATACTTTGATAATTTGTAGTACTTTTGCGCGCAACATGTTGCAATTTTTACTTCACAATTATTGAGATTGCAAAGCTATTTTCATTAAAAATTGTTGAAAATATTTCTCTATTCCAGAAGAAGCTGTTATAAAAATTTTGGGAAATTTGGATAAATTTTATCTTGTAATTATTATGAGAGAATTTTTTTAGTTAATTTTTGACTTTGTTTAGTGTTTTTGCGCGCAGAATATTGCAATTTTTGCTACATAATTATTAAGATTGTAATACAGCTTCCATTAAAAATTGTTGAAAATACTTCTCCATTCCAGATAAAATTTATTCAAATATAAAAATTGTTGGACATTTGAATAAATTTTATCTTGTAATTCTTGTAAGAGAATTTTTGTTAGTTAATTTTAAACTCTGGTAATTTTTAGTATTTCTGCGCGCAGGATATTGCAATTTTTACTACATAATTATTAAGATTGCAAAGGTGCTTCCATTAAAAATTGTTGAAAATATATTTCTCTATTCCAGAGGCGCTGTTATAAAAATTGAGAAGAATCTGAATAAATTTTATGTTATAATTCTTTTGAGAAAATTCTTGTTAATTAATTTTAGACTTTGGTAATTTTTAGTGTATAGATAAGTAATATTATTCTCTTTTATCAAATGCACGTACCGCAGGATCGTTCGTTATGTTTCGCAACGTCTGCGCCCGGCTTGTAACGCGACTGTTTACCCACCGTGGTAAGTGTATTAATCCTCGCTCCGCACGAGGAAATAGATATGCTTAATGAAATGCGCTTTCGGAGGGCGGCGGTGCCTAACTCGATTTATACCACTGCGGTAACCGGGGCCGCTCTGCAGTGCGTACACCGAGCCGCGGATGAACGCGTTACCATATTTCCCACATGATAAACCACGAAAAGCCGGCGAGCACAAACCTGGTCGCCCCCGAAATCCGTAGCAATTTTCGGCTGGCAATCTGCTCGACTGATTCTCCTCGGGACCACCGGACGACCATTGTTATTTCTACTTTCGGATCGTCATTTCTACTTTTACGTCGTCATTTCTACTTTTACATCGTCATTTCTACTTTTAGATCGCCATTTCTACTTTCGGATTGCCATTTCTACTTTTAGATCGTCATTTCTAGTTTCTGATCGCCATTTCGAGTTTCGACGGCGAACTCGAAACGAGTTCGATCGCTTTTCAATTTTTCGATATATTTCAGAGAAAATGTGATTTATAAAACTATTTTCTCGTTACCTGTACTTTCTTGATTTTTCGTAGGTGTATCGTGGATTTTTCTGTTATACTGGCTTTATGGTTGCGAAGATAATAGGTTGTTCGATGTAGTTGGCTGGATGCTATAGTTATTCTCTTTGCTTTTTACTGTTTTTCCTTTATTCCTTCTTTTATTTTATACTTCTTTACAATTGTCTTTATGTCCACTGTTATTATTATTTTTGCAGTGTTTATAACGTTTTTCTTTTATTTGTCATTTATTATTATTATTATTCTTGTGACTGTATTGTATACAATATTATACATACTGTACTAATCTTCTCTGTATACTTCCAATTTGACTATATGTAGTGCTGAGTATACTGTAGTGCCTCTCTATCCTCGCACCCATCGCCATTCTCATTCTCTATAACCTCAAAAGAACAAATTCTCTATAACCTCAAAAGAACAAATTCTCTATATCCTCAAACGAACAAATTCTGCAGCAATCCAGCAACTCTCTAATTCATCCACCAGCAATTTTCCACCAATCCGTTCAAAAATACAAGTCCCAACTTCGCGGAAGCCGTGGAAGCCAGCCTCTTTGGAAACAATCGCGTCGCTTATCGATCAACCTGCAGCCGCCCGGCGAAGCGTTTCTGCGCAAGAACCGTCGGCAAGTTTCGTGCTCCCTTTGAAAGTTATTGTTGTTAAATTCACCGTCGCGGCCCCATAACCGTATTAGAATCATTAATCGGCCACCACCGCGACGGAAGAGTTCCGCTAACGAGTGTTAACGAGGCAGCTCGCGCGAGCGCGAGCGCGCGGATAAACATTGAAATTAGTTCGGATCGGGGGTGGGGAAGACTGCGCCGGAGACTTCGTCGAACGTCGTTACCCGTCGTGTCCAAAGTTGCCGGTGAAGTTCGGCCGTGTGCCCTAATCTCGCCGGCTGAAAATCTACCGTCGGGAAACTATTACCATTATCCGCTTATTTTCACTTCTCCTAACGAAATTCCCCGGGCTCCCCTGTCGCGACTGGCCGTCGGTCGTTCGATTGAAACGACGCTCTGCCGAAGAACGAGCAGAAAGAGAGAGGAGAAGGGAGGAGGAGGGGGGTGGAGGAGGAGGGTGGACGGCGCTCGTCCCTTCGACAGAGAGAAGTCCGTTTCCGTTCGAGGATTTTCGAGCGGTTTTCTTGGAAAATCCCACCGTCGGAATTTATTCGACTTTCTCGGCCCGATGTCTGCGTCTCGGCTTGCGAGGCCGACCGACCTCCTCTCCATCGTTCGGTACGAGAATTACAAAGGACGGGCCGGGCGGCGCGCGCGGAAGACGGTAAAACGAGCCCGTCGAAAGAAATCGACCGGGGCTCTCTCGCAATTAAGAGGCCACTTTAAGTGGCGGCTTTGTCAAGACCCTGCACCCTCTCCCTTCTATATTTTTTACGCGAGAGGTCCTGCGAAGATGCGGAAGGGATGCTCTCTAGCTTCTGTGCTGGACTGACAGGTTTTTAAGTTCGCGTCTCATTAGCGGCCGTCGAACTCGATTTCACGACGGCTGAGGCTTCGCTCGGGTTTCATCCGACTCCGGCGAAACACGAAGCATTAATTAGTCGAACGACGGGGCTCGTCGATCCTTTGTCGAGATACAGAACCGATGCGGGCTGCCGATCGATTCGTGGTTGTTGCTCGATGTTGACAGTAATTCCGTATATTCTCCTCGCAGCGCGAGGGGAAGCGCTGTGCGTAATGTCGGGCATGGGTCTGTCTAGCAATTGGACAGAAGATTAGGATCGTAATAAAATTATTATTGCAAGTCCTAGCTGAAATGTTAATTAGAGAGAAGATCGAAGAAACTATGAATGTTCATTATTAATTTAAATTTGTTCAAATTATTTTGGGAAGAAGTCCTTTGTTATTTTCTATTAAAAAACTGCAGTTTACTGAAATACGTTTTCTGTGTTCATGCTTCAGTAACAGAGGTCAAATTGTTAATAATTAACAGGTTTTTTCATATAATTATAAGGATGAAAATTTTATTCGTTTTTATAATGTATATAAAGGTATTATATTATATTTATTAATTGTTTAGGAAAACAGCCAGTCACTGTATACAAGTCAGCAAATGTACATGATACTCTATAGTGTAGCCCCGACAGAGTTTTTATTATTTATTATAGTAAATCTTTCGATGCATTGTAATTACTACGATTACATTATTATA
>NC_135773.1:8681689-8692529 GCF_028453695.1 Augochlora pura | reverse complement strand
TAGAATTATAATTGTAATTTAAAATAGAATTAAAATTGTAATTTAAAATAGAATTAAAATTGTAATTTAAAATAAAATTATAATTGTAATTTAAAATGGAATAATAATTGTAATTTAAAATAGAATTAAAATGGTAATTTAAAATAGAATTAAAATTGTAATTTAAAATAGAATGATAATTGTAATTCAAAATAGAATTATCGCCCCTATCAAAATTTTGTCCACTATATTACACAACATTTATTGATCGATCGCCACATGTATCGAACTCTCACTTGCGTGCGAATTGTGTCAATAAAACTGATTCCGCGATAGTTCTGTTATATTTGGACGTCGCGCGGATACCATTATGTAATATCGCTCCGACGACAGCGGGTCAATTTTGATTCCTCGATTATCGTTCACAGCGTTCCCGCCTTTCACCATAATACACACATCGTCGTTGTATAGCTGTTTTATGGGCGAGCAAACCAAAGACTTCAACAAGCAAATCAAATTCTACAAAACTTCCTCATACCTACTAAACACTTTCACCCCAAAAACCTAACAAATCTCCCTAAAATTGAACTACTCAATTTACTCAAACAAAATTACATAATCAACTTAAACAACATCAATCACCTCTTCAACAATCATACCTCACAGAAACCATGCTAAAAAGAAGAAACTATACTATAAATTACCATAGACATTTCTCTCCATTCGTTTATCGAACAACTTAATTTAAAACAGAGAGATTTCTCCGTTGATTTTGATTAAGTAATGCCATTGAAAATACTAGGTATGTAATTGGTATTATCAACAAGAAATATACACGCCACTATTATCAATCCTGTGGAGTTCGCAGCGTTGCGTAAAAGCTAATGCTGTCCTAGCCTAACTGTAACGAGCTTGGTGCCTCGACTGAATTGCTGTTCGAAAATTAATTGGTCGTCGACATTGCCGCTAATTTGCCGGGTGGTTGCCAGCGCGAGGGAGCGAGAGAGATAGAGAGATGGAGAGATAGAGACATAGAGATATAGAGAGATAGAGATAGAAATATATATACGAAGAGAGAGAGAGAGAGAGAGAGAAATAGACAGGTAGAGATACAGATAGAGATAGGGATAGAGACAGAGACAAAGTCTGAGAGAGATAGAAAGAAATAAAGATAGAGAGAGAGATAGAGATAGAGAGGAATAGAGATAGAGGGATAAGGAGATAGAGAGAGATAGAGATAGAGAGGAATAGAGATAGAGGGATAAGGAGATAGAGAGAAATAGTGATAGAGGGATAAGGAGATAGAGAAAGACAGAGTCAGAGAGATAAATACAGAGCCAGAGAGAGATAAATACAGAGACAGATAGAGGGATATAGAGATACAGAGAGAAAGAAATGAAGATAGAGACAAATAGAGATAGAGAAAGATAGAGATAGAGACAAATAGAGATAAAGAGAGATGGAGATAGAGAAAGACAGAGTCACAGAGATAAATACAGAGACAGATAGATGGATATAGAGATGCAGAGAGATAGAAATGAAGATAGAGACAAATAAAGATAGATAGAGAAAGAGACAAATAGAGAAATACAGAGAGATAGAAATAGAGATAAAAAGAGACAGGGCGTCGCTAAAGGAGCCGCGTGTTTCCGGCCACGAAACAGCGTTTGCCGTTCGCTCTCGCCTAAACGAAATTAACATGGCACCGCTCTACTATTGAACAGGGACCGCGTAAATCGTGGCCAGGCTCTACAGTACTGGACCCGGGATCCCCGTTTCCCAAGGAATTCCGTTCGTCGGATTGATTTTATTGCGGACACACGTTACGAAACTGCGGCGTCGCACGGTCTCGTAACCGGAGAACTGAAGCTTCCGGCAGGCCGGGGAGAGGTCGCGGGCGGTGGCTGCTAATCTCGTTAACAAATCACGTAGCGAACTTTCTAAGGCGAAACGAGGAGGTGGGGGAGGAGGAGGGGGCCCCCCTGGTCCCCGGATAATGGCGCAGGAAGAACCGGCTCCGCGGCCGAGCCGTGATTTCCGCGCGGGTGCGAGGGCGGAATCGCGTTAATCAATACGTTATCCCCGAACCAGTGAACGGAATCGACGCGGAACAATAAATTTATTCGGAACTCTCCCTCTCTCTCTCTCCATCTCTCTTTCTCTCTCTCTCTCCATCTCTCTTTCTCTCTCTCTCTCCATCTCTCTTTCTCTCTCTCTCTCTCCATCTCTCTTTCTCTCTCTCTCTCTCTCTCCATATCTCTTTCTCTCTCGCCCTCTGTCTCTTTCTCGCTCTTGTGCGCGCGCGCGCTCGCTTTGCCCGCGTCGCGGTTGAAACATTCTATTGTTCGAGATTGAATTGCATTTTCGGCTGGCCGGGGAATAAAATTCTCCGTATTGCGGCGAAACGGGACAGCGGGCTTTCGAACGTGCCCGCTCGCTTGTACCTTCATGAAAGAGATTTCGTTTTCGATAAATAATATGTTTGCGTAGATCGGTCGAACGGACACCGGGCCCGGCAAATGCGGCGTTTCGTTTAGTAATGAGACGCGTTTTTTGGGGAGGCGCGTTGCGGGGTTTCGATCGGTTAAAGAGGACGTGGGTATGGTCGATGGGAATATGGTGCGTGGTAGATTTCGTTAACATTCAAATACTTCTTTGGAAATGAACAGACTTCCAGTGAATAAAATATTAAGAACATGGAAAAATAATTAACAAAACGTGTAATTAACCATATAAACCATTAACAAATATAAGCTATCCCCATTAAACCTAGTCTCGCAAGATTACTAATGCAGCCAAGTGACCAAACGAATTTAGTCACCTAAGAATTCGATTAAAACATCTCTCTCTCTCTCTCTCTCTCTCTCTCTTTCTCTTAGCATTACCACTGCTTTTAACATTCTCCGGCATGCAACTAGACTGCACCGGTGGGGCATAACGCGATCGTGAACTCGCAAATTCCGGCGAAAACGATGTACCACCGCGTTGTAAAATCGATTCCTCGAGGTCGCATTAATGTAACTGCTTGTGTTCGCTGGATTTTATTGGGTCCAGATTTGCGCCGGGTTTGAACGAGCAAGCGAAAGGCGGCCGGAGAACGCAAACGGCTGGAAATGAGATGCATTAGCCCCCGCCCGGTAAGCAGCAGAAATTTATTTGCAATTTATTGACAGGCCCGGATATAAACGAGACCATCGAACCCCGCCGCTGCAGCCATTTTATTCGGCCGAGTTCTTCGACACTGTATTTACTTCTTCTCCAAGTTGCAGTCATCACCCCCCCCCCCCCCCCCCCCCCGTTGCAGTCATTCTCTCTCTCTTTTCTACTTTCTTCCCCTTTTCTTTCTCTTTTTTTCTCTTTCTTTACCTTACTCCCCCTTTCTTTCGCTATCTATCTACCTGTCTTTCTTTTCCGGTCTCTGTCGGTCGCAAATTATCGAGAACAGTTTAATTAAGTACCACTTCTATTCTAAATTGTCTGCTATTGTTTGCAGACTGAGAAATAATTAAGGAAAATTGCCTGTAATTCGCGATGATTTCTGCGGTATAAAGAAATAGCTTCGCGTAAAATCGGCTGCGTTTAAAAATGGCCGTCTTTGCTAGCGGGATATAGAAGGGTATCGATACGTGTTTTATTTGTTAATAGAAAAAATTTTATATTAATAGATAGATATTAATAGAGAGAATTTGATAATAGAAAAATTCAATTTTATCTCGATTTAGAAAAAATTAATATTATTCGTATTTAGTAGACTAAAACATGAAATCTTTATCGCGAGTCTGACTCGTTATTATAGGATAAGGGGTTAAACCTTGATGACAGAAAAACTCGATTTTATTTCGATTTAGGAGAAATTAATAATATTCGTATTTAGTAGGAATTACGTGAAATCTACGTCGCGAGTCTGACTCATTAATATATTGCAAAGGGTTGAAATATATATATATATATCGAAACTTAACTATCGGGCATTGACTTAACTATTCCCTATGTGGCAGATGCTGAGAGTCAACTATAACGAATCTCCTATATCACACACAACCATAATCAGTGAAACCTTTTACACAGATCCTTCGTCGCGACTCGAGCTCTGACTATACCCAACCGCGATATCTGCGCGAATCCTCTAACCGGTTCTTTCCCCGGCTCTATTTGTTCAGAACCAGAGTAGACACTGTGTACGTATATACGTGTATACGTACATGTGCACAGTGCAAATCGCACGTGCCGCGCCGCGAGGAAAAAAATAATTCCGCGGCCGTGGAATGGATACGTATGTCCCGGCGGCGGCGGCGGGCGGCGCGCCCGTATATTTTTCGTGAACGGAAAATGTTTTTACTGTTATCGCGGTACGTGTGTTGCCGAGGGCTCGTAGAAACTGATCCGCGGCAAAGGCACGGAAATTCAAAAAGAATATTCAAGCGGCCGGTTTTTATCCTCATAAAAAAAAACATGTTTCAATAAATGCCGCAGCGCGAACCACTGCTCGCAGCGCAAACACGAAAATGTAAGCCGCGATCAACGCCGGTCTTCATGCGCGCGCGCGCGATAGAGAGAGAGAGGTTATGTACTCTCTTCGATATACGTTTTTACGCTGTTGCAAAAACCATGGCCGCTCTTCCGACGTCGCTTCGTCAATTTACCTTTCGGCAAAATTCTGCAAAAGTTTCGTGTATTCGGTCTGCGCGATTATTGTTGCGCACGCGTAGAGGGAATATCATTTTACGAATGATAGTTTATTATTTAGTATCTCCGTAGGCTTTTTAGCATGAAGCACGGTTTTTATTATAACTAAAGGAAGAAGAGAGAGATTGATATTTTAGTACTTAATTATTGCATTTAATATTATTTGTTCGCATAATATTTTATATTTTGTTTAGTCTTTTCATGGTAAAGTGTTTCTCAGATATTAAGAGGACGTCTTTGAGATGTTTTTGAGATGTCTTTGAGACGTTTTTGAGATGTCTTTGAGACGTCTGTTTTAGGACTTCCGTAACGTCTTTGAGACGTCTGTTTTAGGACTTCCGTAACGTCTTTGAGACGTCTGTTATAGGACTTTCGTGACATCTTTGAGACGTCTATCACACGTGACGTCTTCAAGATGTCTCAGTCTTCTATCTATAATTTATTCACGCGTCGACTATAATAATTATCCAATTAACAATATCTTGAGCCTCCTCATCACTCGACACAACCAAAATTTAAATTTCCGCAGCTTGCAAATTTATTTCCGCAGCTTGCAAATTTATTTCCGCAGCTTGCAAATTTATTTCCGCAGCTTGCAAAATTTATTTCCGCCAATCGCAACGCTCCAAAAGATCTCAATAAACAAGTGGCCGCGGCGGCCATAATTCTCCAGAAAAATCATTTTCTCTCCCCGCGTGTGCGAAGAGGACAAAGTCGAGTGCGATAACTTGTTTACCCGGGGACGTGCCGTGGATGAAGGACTCCTCACGCGGCGTACAGCGAAGCCAAGTTTCGCGAGAGCTACCAAGACAGCCGTCCATTCAATCAAGGGCCGGGAAAAAGAATTAAGGGTGGAAAAGGATTTCGCGCGCACGTACGGGCAAGGGTTACACGGTTAGAGAGAGTGAGAGTGTGAGAGAGAGAGGGAGAGAGGCGGGAGCGTATGAAATTTTCGTGACGTCGCCCCGCGTTCGTAAAGACACTTCTTATTAAATTTCAGCTCGTTCTCGGGCGCCTCGTATATTCAGCGCACGACGTGGTCGGAATTTTCTCTCGGCCTGAACGATCCGCGGACGCTGTGTATCGCAAAGCGGTCCTGCTAAATTTCAAAACATCTACGACTTCTAACGTCGCCGTGTCTCTCTTGGTCCTCGGAGATTCTGCTCGAGACTCTTGAATTTCGCCTTTGGGACACCTCGACGCTGTTCCAAGATTTTCTCTTGTTCGGGAGGGTTGCAATCTCTTGATTGTAACAGTGTTGTCGTAACGATATTTTATTAATAATGTTGTTTTAATGATATTGTCTTTGGTATTGTTATAGGAATGATATTGTCTTGGTAATATTATTGTAATGAATAGTCTCTTATTTTGAATATAATGCCATTACCATAATATTATCTTAATTATAGCATTATTACTAATTATTATACACATTATTCTCAATTATTATATACATTACTCTTTGTTACAGATAATATATAAATATAAAAATAATAAATGTATAAAATGTATAAATATTATTATAGTAGTGAACATGTGAGATAATTTGAGATGCTTTAACCCTTTGCCATACCGTTCTCTTTCTAGCTGTAATGACCAAAAGTTTTTCGACGGTACTAACTTCTTTCAAAAAGTAAAAAGAGTAGTACTTAATGTCTACCTACATGTCCTTAAATATTTATAGATTGTAGAAAAAATATTAAATAAAATAAAATAAATTTAATTGATTACTGCTACGAATCACCATTACGAATTATACTCATTAAAGTATAACAAGGAGTTAATAGTGAAATTTATAAAACAATAAAATTTATATAAAACAATACCCATTTAAATAAGCGAAGACTTGCCGCGAACAATTGAAGATTGAAATTGTATCAATAAAAGACTCGTCGCCGTGTTCGCGTCTATTCACAAAGCAACCGTAATATCAGTTTCCGCGAATGCTCGCAATCCATCGAGGAATTTTCATCGCGCCGCGCGTCACGGGGACAACGGGAGTATCGAAACACGCGACAAGAAACCGTGGGCGAATCTCCTTTATGGATCACCCCTCTTTCATCCCCTCGCAGATGATATAACCACGGCGACAGCTCTTTCATTTCATTTACATGGGACACGACATCCATCAATATTCACAATAAAGGTATTCGGGCTAAAGAAAAAAAGAGGACGCTGGTTTCCCCCGTTCCACCGTTCTTTTTCTCCCGCGGCAAATAAAGCGCCGGAGGAGTGGAAGAGTTTCGTGACGTTTTATGTACGAGCTGGAAAATAGCTTCGCGAAACGCAGCTCTTCTGCGTTCTCTTTTTTTCTTTCTTTCTTTCTGCTGCGACGAAGTAATGATTCCATTTTCTATCGAAAATCCGGGAAATATCCATTGCCTGAGGGCACGACACACTGGGGGCGCGCGCGCGCGCGCGCAATGCTCGATCTTTATTACGGTGGGAAGTATGAAAAGCTTTCAATTTATGGGCAATCTTATTTTCTTTCTACCTACTCGAGCTACGTTCTTACGTTTCGCTTGGAAGAGTTGGTTGCAGCTGTTCTACTTGCCAGATTGTAGCAGCTTTTCTACTTAGTTGCTCGTGGATCGTAGTTATTAGTATGGATTTTGTTCTTGTTGAGTAGGTGTATGTAAAAATTAAGGTGTTCTTTTGTGGGGACTAACTTTGATACGAGTTAAGAAATGGGTTCCTTTCCAGAAAATTACCTAAAACCGTTCCTATTTGTATATATACGCCGAAACCGTCGTTTTATCCTTATCTAAGGTAGAAATCGCTAGTTAGCCTTACTGACGAGTCCTCTAGCGGGTTCAGGACGAAACAGACACCCTTTTCCTTTTCCCCGCTGCCAAACCAAAATCATGCGACTTCTTTCCTAATTTTTGTAAATATTTGAAAAATGATATAATAATACCTTAATAATATATAGCAAAATATCGATTGCCACGCCAACCAATTCACAGGTAAAATATTAATTCAACACTGTCGAATAAAATTTTCCATATTAAATATTCACCTCGTATCATTTATTCGAATAAAATTTTACCCAATTCTATCAACAATTGACTCAGTCATACAAATATTTTCTCCTCGATAGCTACAACTCCGTAGCAACAGCTAAAATCCCACGTAATCTCCGTATCGCTAAACCAACCATTCGACACGCGAGAACGACCTCACCGCCCTCCGTTTCGCCCATATCGAAACGACGACGATTCGTCTCGAGTAGCCGCGAGCACCTTATCCATTACCGGACGGCACGACTACCGGGCACCGTTAACTTTACAGGGTCTCAATCTTTCTCGTGCCGAGAAATATGGAAAGCTTTCAATTTATACCGCATCTTCTTCCGTCCGGGCTCCTCGAGTTCCATACTGAAATTACAGAGTGCGCCGCGCGGTCGGAGCAGAAGGCGGAGTAGTAGTTTTCCTTTGAGGACGTAAAACTTGCGCGAGCGTAATAAAAAGTTGGCGGTATATCCCGGGCCACTGTTTTCTGATTCCACTCCGCGCCGGCGAAACGCGACCGCTCGCCGCCGGATTTTATGTCCTATTTAATTCAACCGGCTCTCTGTCTGACCGTAAAATCCTTCGCAAGAGTGAGGAAAGAGAGAAATATAGATAGGGAGATAGATAGATAGATAGAGAGAGAGAGCGAGAGAGAGAGAGCAAGAGAGAGGGGGAGAGAGAGCGAGAGAGGGAGGGAGAGAGAGAGCGAGAGATGTAGAGCGAGAAAGAAAGAGGAAAGAGAGAGAGCGAGGGAGAGAGCGAGAGAGAACGAGAGAGAGCGAGAGAACGAGAGAGAGCGAGAGAACGAGAGAGAGCGAGAGAGCGAGAGAGAACGAGAGAGAGAGAGAGAGCGAGAGAGAAAGAAAGAGGAAAGAGAGAAAGGAGAGAGAGAAGAGAGGAAAGAGAGAGGAGCGTTTCCTCTTCTTGTTCGTTTACCGAAACGAAACGATCGTAAAAACGGTTCGCAACGAAAAGCGCGAAGGGGAAAAGGGAGCGTGGCTCGCCTAGTCTAGGGCGAAAGGGATTTTCTTCCGGGATCAATTTCAAGTGTTGTATATCAACGCCGGTGATTCGGCAAAGCCGCGGCCGGGTCGCCCCGTGCATATCCACGCGTCCCCCTTGGCCGTGTGTCGCACAGAAATGGAACACACTTTTCAATCTCTCTCTCTCTATACCATTTCGCATCTGCCTCCGCGAAAAAGCCCAAACGCCATGATAGTCTCTCAATGTTACTTTTATCACCATCTAATACATCTATTGTTAAATAATTCTCCTTTACCTCAATTCTGTTTTACTATTATTATTTATTTTATTAACCTCGATTGCACACAACCCAATGATCGATTCCCCCGTCACCATCGATCCCGCGACGTAAGAAAACGTCCCATTCGGATAATAGGAGCCCCGATAAGACTTCGCCGTACTCTAATCAATGACTTCGGTAAAGGGATGGCGGAGGGAGAGAGCCAATGCCGAGCTATCCAGCTAATGAAGCAAAGCAAAACAATCTGGAAGCGTCGAGTAGCCGGCAAGAAGGAGGACAACGTCCGACAGCGACGTATAAGAAATTGATAAGCCGAGGGGGTAGAGAACACAAGGCGGCGCAAGAAAACGTGGATCGGAGGTCTCGAAATCGCATTACAGGCCCACGCTGGTATCGGCTCAAGGGACAAAGGGCGCGAGACGCGAGGACGAAGCGGAACACTGAAGCGAAATATAGGACGATGTCCGAGATGATCGCGTTGATCGCGATCCTACCGGAAGAATTCCGTCTGATGAGCGAAGGAGGAGATAAAGATAGACAAAGAAGCGAACGAGGAGACAAAGGTGGACGAAGAAGCGAACGAGGAGACAAAGATAGACAAAGAAGCGAACGAGGAGACAAAACGGAGGTCAGAGGGCACGCGAGTATATGGGATTCGCGTCACGCGCCACCTGCTCTCCTTGCTTCTATAGACAATTCTGTGGCTGCTGGTAACCTGCGCTGTCTCGCTCGCCTTCAACCAGCCACTGGTAAATCAAGAATAGCCTCTTCGTCTACTTCTTCGTCTTCGTCTTCTTCTTCTTCTTCCCCCACCCATTTTCCTCTCCAGCCGTTTAGCAATATCCTCCTGCGTTTATTTTCTCCTTCTGTTTGCCCACTTTCCTTCGTCCGACCTCAACGTTTTTACTTCCTTCTCCCCGCGAAGCCTTCCCCGAGTACACTGTCGGTCAAAAGCGAACGGTCCGAACAACTTCACGACATTTGTAATCCTTCGAGGCTCTGCGAGGAACCATTGTTCTATCTTGCTGCAATGTCTTTGCAACGGGTCTCCCGATTTATTTTAATTTATCGCAATCCAGAACAATATTTCCATTTCTAACAGTTTATAAAATATAAATAGATTTCGCAATACCAAAATAATTTTGAAACGAGCTGTAAGTAGCTAATCTTATAGATAACCTTACAAATAGAAGCTAAGCCTTGCCATTCGATAAAGGATTAAAAACCTGACATTTTACACACAGACACTAATATGTTCCCAATACAGTACCGCATCAATAATTTCAAGATAACCTCAATGACGCTGTTCCACCAGAATCGCCCTAATAGTAGCCCCGCCAGACACCGTCGGACTTTTGGCGGCCATTGTACACACACCTTTCGGGTTAGCAATTCCTCGTCCGCCGCCTTTGGCAATACGCTGAATCGGCAGGGCGATTCGTGGGAGGCTATCGCCGTGCCAGCTATTGCACCGCAAAGTGTCGCTTTTACGTGTGTGTACCGCACAATGGCCGTACTGCGGTGAAACTCGAGCATCGACACCGGTCCCCGGTACTTATCTTTTGTTCTTATTTGGAACGCAAGTCGTCTAACCCCGCGGTGCCACTACCCCCCACCACCACCCCCCGCGCGCGTACGACGTCGTAATGGAAACGTGACGATCCGACGATGACGGATATTTTATCCTCCCCCGGGGGCGCGAATTCGATCGGAATCTCACGGCAATCGGGGGGGGGGGGGGGGGGGATGCAGATATTTGTACTCGTGGTTCGTATGTACTTACAATCGCGTCGCGAGGAAACGAGGAGTGGAACATGCTATTCACGCGATATTCGACTGTATCGGTTTTTTGTTCTTTGTCGGGGTCTTTGTTCGAGGGCGCGAAATGTGAGCTGATCGT
>NC_135773.1:8678462-8681589 GCF_028453695.1 Augochlora pura | reverse complement strand
GTAGTAACAATATTTCTAAAAAGGCCGTCGCGCCTCGTAAAGAATCTGTTAGCATTTTCTAAATTATTCTCTACGTTCGGCAACCGAAGGTCGAGCCATCGTCGAGTCAATTATTTTCACCCGCGTCGTTCAATTTGAGTCGCCTCTCCGATTTATTACCTGCCACGGTACTTTCCCGGGACAAGCGGATTTCCCCGCGAACGTCGCGCAAGGGCACAGATGCACCTGCAAGGGACCTTCGAATCGTAGGCGGTCATTTTCTCCCTTTAATCCATAACCAATCGTCGCAGACAACCGCGCCTTTTTCTCCATGTCCGAACAGCTGCGATCAGCGAATCCGCTTGTCTCGGAACAAAAACCACACCTACACCGAACTTACATTTTCGACACCGTTCATCTTCAGAACACAGTTCATCTCGCGACGCAACAGCGAAACATACTCGATAGACCCGTGTATTCGAGTCACTTGTTTTTAGAATATAGTATTTATTTCAAGTTTAAAATTGTGCCGCATTCTTTACCTCTCTACAAGCTTTATTACTCTAAGTGGTCATAGGGTATCGCGAATAACGTTGTCGTCTTAGAATCGAGGATTTGCAACCCTCGTAGACCGTTCATTGGTCGCAGCGTTAGTTCGCGAAGAACACTAACGACGCGGATGATTTTATGCGGCGTTCCGCTGCGGCAAGTCGGGACGGTCGTTCTCGTTACTCGAAGGATGCGGGCCAAGGGCTCGTCCGCGCCAGGACCGTTCTCGTCGAGTTACATCCTACGGGAAACGCCGTGAAACGCCGTGGACTCCCGGCGGCAGCCGAGTATCCGAAATGCGTTAGCATAATCGAGCGCATTAGCGATTACGGTTATTACTTCGGGGGGACAGTGTCTGGCGGCCGTGAAACGCCTCTGTCCTATGGGCGTCGTCCGACGGCGGCGTATTTTCATGGGAACTTGTTGAAAAGTTGAATCGCAAGTAGGACTTAACTGGCCGCATAAATTTTTCATGGTACCGTTTCTTCTTTTACGGCGACGATCTGAAACTCAGTTTCAGCGCGGACGAGCTGACGAGAGGAGGAAGGATTAGGTAGACGAGTCGACGGGATGGTTGTCGAATTTATGTGGCTGAGTCTATAGCGAAGAGATTTAAAGACTGTGTCGTGGGTATAGTTAACGTTGTCTTAGCTTGTGACAAGTTGTTGTTGCAATTTTGACATTAACTTTGAATCCATTGTCGCAAACAATAATTTGTTATATAGTATTGAGGTAAAAGGGTTGGAGTAAGCTTCCGTATTGTTATATAATTATTTAAATATTAGGTATCTTTTGCGATGGATATAATAAAAATTGAAGGCGTGAAATAAAAGTGAAATTAATAGAATAAGAATGAAATAAATGAAGTGGATAAAGTAATTATTGTTCAATGTTAATTTTATGAAGATATACAAATGTTTGTAGATTTAATTATTTGTTACAAGTAAATTCTGATTTAATAAATTTATATTTGTTATGTAGCAATCTTCACTTCAATATTTAAATATTAATGATACATTGATAAAATTTAATTTCAATTTAAGGACAATACAACGTAGGCTCATCAAGAGAATGTTCCCCATGACCTCTGATACGCTGGCGTCCCCGGAACCGCGGTGCACTGCGGCTATGCAAAAATCGACGATTATGACCGCGGTGGCGGCGGCGGCGGCGGCGACTCGTTATGTTCTACGGCGATGGGCGATAAATCGCGCGATATGAGTTTCATAAAGCGGGGACGAATTATGGCTTCAATGGAGCGGCGGCACAGTTCACCGCGGGCCGCGTCTGGCCGGGGCGCGAAAGAAAAGGGAGCAAAACACCGATGCGAGAGGAGCCGAAGAAACGGCTAGAAAAATTTCCAACCGACTCCCCCGGAAGCTATCGATCGACACCTCTCGAACGTACTTTTCCCCCCTTTCTTTTATGCAACCGGGGCTTCGGCGCTGCTCGCGCTTTGGTAACGCTGATAAACGTGACCGCAGAATTTAGCGGCGGCCATGGCTCCAACGAGAAAGGGTTTGTTACGAAAGGGCGAGGGGTTGTTACGGTTTGGAATTCTAAAAAGATCGATTTTTTTACAATTTGTTTATTTAATATAGTAACATAGTAATAGGAATTTATATAGTTCTAATAATAATTTATGTAATAGTAATATTGGATAATAGTTAGTTTGAATTTATTTAAACTTGATGCAGCTTTTATTATAATATATGCCTGGACGAACAAATTTATCCAGGAATTTCTAATAGAAATATTTTTTTAATGTTGGTAATTGTTTATTTTTAATATTGTTTTTTATAACATAATATTATAGTATAATATATATTGGCCTACATATAATAATAAAATACAACATTACAGTACATATTACAGTTACAATATAATATAGTATTACAGTAGATATCCTAGTTACAATATAATATAATATAATATAAAATTACATTGCATGTCACAGTTACAATATAATATAATATAGCATTACAGTACATATCCCAATTACAATATAATATAATATAGCATTACAGTACATATTCCAATTACAATATAATATAATATAGCATTACAGTATATATCACAATGACAATATCACATATAATATTACAATATAAACAGTACTTACAATATAAAACCATCTCATTACCTATAAAACAAAGCTACGAACAGAAAAATGTTGTTTCCTCATCCCCCTCATTTTCCCAGATAAAATCATCCCCCGCACTATAGCCCTACCTCGTAAACGTCAGCGAAATCCCGACGCAAAACAACGTGCCATCGAAACAAGAAAAGTCTCGGAGTCTTGACAAATAAATATTGCACATCCTAGATCGTAATTCCCCCTTAAGCTCGGGTCAAATCAGAACCCCCTAAGCATACTGCCGCGCCACGCAGCAGGCTGGCGGGGCGATGTGCTCTCTCGGCTGGAAATATTCGGCAATTCCGGTTAGGAGGAGAGGATATCCGGCGGCTCTTACCCCGGCCAGCTAAGTTGATAGGTAATGAAGATAAAAGCTCCTCCGGAGCTACGGCAGAAAAGACGCCGCCAGTTTGGCCGAGGGTGAAGGGATGGGAACCGAAGTACTGGGAATTCTGCAATTAA
>NC_135773.1:8675449-8678362 GCF_028453695.1 Augochlora pura | reverse complement strand
GCGCGAAACGTTACAATGGACTCCCTCGGCGCGCGGCGCAGCAAACGGGACAAAAAGTCGGCCGTGCACGCGCGCGCGCGCGCGGCCCGCGATACGCAGTTTATTGGAGCACGTAACGCGGCGTTTCTTTTGAAGTTGCCCCATCCAATGCTTTACAGCCTACGGCGAAATTACATTGCTCTCGCGCAACGGATAGTACGCGATCTATCTAGTCACCGGTTTGACTAAGAAGCGCAGCTATGTGTACCCGACTGCCGCCATTTTGTGTTAGCGTGAATGGGGTTAGGGGAATGGGGAATTAGGCTATGGCTCTGTAATTTATCGATTTTATTGCTACGTCGATGCTCTGAGGTTTGACTTGTGTTTGACTTGAATTTCTGGAAGACAATTTTTAATACAATAATATAGCATTTCTTCTTATTTTAATATTTTAAAAGTGATATTTGTTTTCAGCGTATTGCTGATAGTTTTCTGATTAAGATGAAAGTAAATCTAATATTGCTTAGGAAAATGATTGCTTGGAAAAATATTTCTGACTAAAATAAAATTAAACGTGATATAATATCTATTATATTCAGTTATTTAATACTTAATGTGTAGTTTATTTTATTCTATTACCGCTGCGATTATAACAGAAATTTTACTGTCACAATTATAACAGAAATTTTGCTGCCATAATTACAACAGAAATTTTGCTGCCATAATTACAACAGAAACTCCCTATTCGCCGGCGAGTAATTTAAAAAATTAAAGAACTAACTATAATCGATACACCTCTTCCTCCATCTCAGTCAAAACGATCCACACGAATCTGTCACAACCACTTTCCAAAAAAGCCTTTCGATCGTCGGTCGAAAAGACGAGCGAACGATTATACGAGCGGCTGCCTCGTTCGAACAGCATTCTCGCCGACCGTTGTTACGGGGGGCCGCTGCGTGTGGTCGGTTGTTTACAATCAATAAAATCGTTCGCCGTCTAAAAGCATGCGCATGATAAATATCGCGTTCGGTCGTCATTTCCCGTGGCACGAAGCGCCGCGTCGGCATAGTAAGTACCGTTCCATTTTTCTCTCGATCATCCTCTTACCCCCCGCGGGCATCCCGGGCAAAGAGGATAAGACGGAGAAACGAGGCCGGTGGACGAGAAACCGAGTCGAGAGACGCGAGCAGCCCCGAATCGAAAACGCGTTCATCGATTGGAATTTTTGGATTCCTGTGTCCGACGAGCCGTACGTAGAACTCGGCGCCGTTCTCGCGATTAGAATAGGACCGTCGCCGTCGTCTCGGAGCTAGCCGGGCCCTCCCGAAGGAAGCTCCGCTCGGTCGCGAGAGCCACGGGGGCGAAAGAGAAAGGTCGGCGAAGCGTACGAAAATCCGGGGGCGAACAAGGATCGTCGGGCTGGTACGGATGCGCGACGATAAGTTGCGAGAATAGGAGCAGCCGTGGTACCAGAGAAACGCTCGAGGACGAACGTTTGGCTACCAAGATAGGATCAAACGGAACGGCGGGGCTGGGAACGCTGCATCCAACCACCCCCGAAGTTGCTTCCTTCCGACCCCGGCCTACCCTGTCCCTCTCTGGGTAGCGTGACTCTAATGTCTCTCTCTCTCTCTCTCTCTCTCTCTCTGTCTCGCTCTAGTACCTCTCTTCTTCCTCCCCCTCTATTCTTTCGCGTTTCATCACGCTTCGAGGAGCAAGACGCCGCGCGACGGCCAACTTTCCCTCCACCTGGGAAATTTCAGAATTTCACCCCCGAGGGTTAAATATCCCTCGACGTGTTGCAACTTTTTGCCGGCTCGCGGCCGCGAAGTTATTTTCCCCCAGATTCGAGCGACGAACGCGCGCGGGCCCGCCCGCGTTTACTTCCCCACTCTGTTTGCGTAATTCCCTCCTGTTGAATTTGTTCCGGCGCGCAATAACATCGCTTGTAAGTGGCTCCAACGCTGAACGTGTTCTAACAATTTCGTTTACTGGAGAACGTCACGTTGGAAGAAGAATCGCGAAGTACAAGGGTTGGCGACGTGTCAACGCAGACGCGATCGCGAATTTAATCGCGATTCGCCGTGGCGTTTGCTTTTATTGCAATGCTGTGATTGAATTTGAATTTTTATACCGTGTTGTAGTTTATTCGGTGCTGTAGTGAGTTTATTTTTTGAAATTTTTACGCGTTTTGCTATATCGGTTGCCATGGCGATTTGTTGGATATAATTAAGTTAGTAATTTTTGTAACAGTTCGTTAGTAGTGTTAGTAGCAGTATTCGGTTGTACTACCTTATTATTATATAATTTTAAAAACATGGTAAATGCCTTTGCAAAAATTGTATAATCAAGTCAGTAGTGTCACAGTTGGTTATTAATGTTAGTAACACTGTTATATTGTACTACCTTATTATTATTATTAAAAAAAATTTTTTTCAATATTAAATACCTTTGCAAAGATTATATAATTAAGTTAGTAGTGCAATAGTTAGTTAGTAATGTTAATAACACTGTTCATTTACACTACCATATTATTATATAATTTTTTTTTCAATATGAAACACCTTTGCGAAGATAGATGGATGAGATAAATATTGTTTGACGCTGATGTTATAAATGTTTACAGCCGAACGGCCGGTAAATTGTTCATTTGATCAGTATCGACATGGACGCTTTATATGCGACTATTAAAACGTGATATACCGAGCACTCGGTGCAGAATGTCGTTAATCAAAACGTCGATATCACAATTTGTTTAAGAATAAATCACCTGTCTTGTTTTCGCAGCTCATTCAAAGTTTTACTGTCCCCCGCGAACGTGTTAGCATACGAACGTCGCTTGACACGGACTAAAACAAATGTACAGGGTGTGTTCCACGGAACTTTAATGTGGAACTTCTAAAATATGCATTGGACAATAAATATTTTAATACA